>NC_142012.1:0-255000 GCF_049901735.1 Notechis scutatus
AGAAGTGCATAAGTTACAAAATATGGTGTCAATAGTGTTTGGGGGGGTCATCAGATACAAGTTTTTCCAGATTTAGTGAAACTTTACAATGGGGGAGAGAGATGCATCAAGTTTGTCAATTATTGAAAAAAAATTATATTAATTATAGCTGGGGTTATCCAGTTTTGTTGAGATTTCCATATGGTGGAAGATCCTATAGAGTTGAAACAAAGGAGGAGGTGATGGAGAAATTAAGGGAGCTTGGAATCATCAATAAAGAAGAGTTCGGAAAAGGGAGTTAAGCCAGCTGAGGAGGGGGGATTGCAATTCCCCACGACCTCTGCCAGGTCTCCCCTATCTTCAGTTACCTCTACGGGGTAACCACAGCCCCAAATCCTGCTGGATCAGGGCACTCCAGCGGCGAGCGCAGCAGAAACCGTGCACGATCGCGGATTCCTGCCGCCGCCGAAGCCCTGCAAACTGGAAGTCCTCATGGTGGAGCGATAAATATTATAAATATTCATAATAGTTATATTAAGGGATATGTGCTATAACATATGTTTAGGTGTAGAAATAGGGTAAAGATAGTCAAGGGAAGTGAAGTGGGCGATTGAAGTCCGTGCATGCATGGCTCCACTTCTTTCCCTAGAGGCCTTATGCGGCAAAGAGAAGGAAGATCTCCCCCTTTTTTTTAAAACAAATTTTATTAATTTTCAAAAAATGATACACAAACCAACAAAACATAAAACGTAAGAACATAGAACATCTTTTAAAAAAGCAAATAAAACATCTTATTTAAGTACAGCATAGTTCCAAATTATCCCATTTCCATACAAACACAATTTAATATGCATCTTATATTTTTAACTTCATATCTTATTACTCTTTTTCCAATTTCTCACTATTTTTCCCTTTCATTAAACTTATATTTTCATCTACCTTATTCACAATTTCATATGTTCTCATCCAACAATCTAAATTCTCAATAAGCAAACATAAACAAACAAAACATGTAACATAAAAACATAAATTTTCTTTTTAGAAAGCGGCTAACCCCGGGTTACATCTTTTTGTACAGACATAAATCAAATTCATGCTCACCTTATATACTATTTCAATCTTATTTAACATTCTATATCTTTTATATTTCTTCTCCCCTCTTTTCACTCTCTTAATTCTATTTTATTTACTTCATCTTGATTTAAATCATTATACTTATATCTTTTGTCCGTTCTTTTTCAATTGTCTATTTATCTTTTCTCTTTAATACAAAATTTTTCCTGTAATCAATGGTTGAAGTATGACGCCTTTCTATCTTTCCCCAATTCAGCACTTAAAATACTACATAATTTCCATTCTGATTCTGCTTAGTACTTCCAAATAACATTTTAAAATTAAAAAAAAAACATAATAAGCTTATAATATAGTAAAAACAATATTCCATAACAAATTAATTAATTAAACTCTATTATTAAACCTTAAATATTTTAGACATAGATATTAAGTATTATTAAATCTTAAATATTTTGCACATTCCCTACAATATTCTATTAACACATCCACATTCTATTAACTCTATTTCAAGTACAAATACTACAATACAATCTTGTGTACTTTTGCAGAATCTCAAATCGTATTTTACCCTTTATCTCTAAAAAAAAACCCTGTTTTTTAACATCTTGTTTTAAGCCTTTATGACTTTTTCCTTTTTTCCTTACTCTCTTGTCAAATCTAACCTTTTTACCCACCCACCCCATCTCTCAATCTCCACCCTTTTAAACTCCCCTCTCTGTTGTATTTCTCTTTTCTGTTGCTTTCTGACATTATATCGATTTTTCACCTTATTTTTCCCTTTCTTGGTTGTTTTTTTAAATCTTGAGTTCTCCATTTTCTTTCCGTCTTTTCCCTTTTCTTCATCAACAAGAATAGTTTGTCCATTAAAGATGGCTTCTCCTTCTTCATCCCAGCTTTCTGGTTGCTGTATTTCCTGATAGGTAGAAATCGCCATTTCCAAGAAGTGGAAAACAGATCCAAGAGAGCCCTTGCCTTCTTGTTCCTCTTCTTTTAGCTTTTTAAATTCCATTTTCAATTCTGCCACAGATAATGCCATTGTTTTATTTTATTTTTTTAAACAATCCAAGTGTTTTTAAACTTTCAAAAAATAATGTACAAAAATTCCAAAGTCGTCAAGCAATCCAAATCAACCCAAACAGTTTCATTTAGCACTTTCTTCTTTTAATACTTTCTCTTCCTGGGGTAGAGTTCAATTACACAATTCCAAAAAGATTTCTTAGAAGTCTTTATTACAGTTTAATCTCTGATCTCATAAACTCCAAGCAGTCTCCTCCAGCAGAATTTTGATATAATCCATTTGCCTATCCCTTCTCACTTATAGCAAAAAAAGATTAATTTTAAAATATCAATGTTCAGAAATCTTTGATGTCCCCTTGGCTTTATTTTCAAAATTAGTTACCTTCTGTTGCCAAAGCGGGTGTTTCCGATTTCCATTGCTATCTCCGTAGGGAAGGAGAGTGAAGCAGAAAAAACTTTCCCTTTTCACTTTCATCAGCAGCTTTTTCAATCTTCTTGGGAACAATGTATCCTTTAAAGTGCTAGGTTTCCAGAGTATTCAGATGTTACTTCTTGTCCTGGTTCAGCCAAAAACTTTCACTTTCTCCACTTCCTCCTGCACAAAACTTGTCCGGCTGAGAGGTTCTTTGTGGTGGCCATTGCTGACCGCCGCTCCACCGCCTTTGGAAAAGGGAGTTTAGCCGGCTGGGGAAGGGGATTGCGATGTCCCCAGACCCCTATCTGGATCTCCCCTCACTTCAGTTATCCCTACAAGATAACTATAGCCTCCAGGTCCAATTGGATCAGAGGCACTCCAGCAGCGAGCGCGGCAGGGATCGCGCACAGGCACGAATTCCTGCCGCCTCCGAAGCCTGACAAACCGGAACCAGAAGGAAGATCTCCTGAAGAAAGGACGGGGGACATTATACTGTATATGTTTATGGGACGGTAAGAGGTTATTTACATTTTGGGATAATATGTATACTGTGTAGTCTTAATTTTATAAGATTTATGTTGGAGCACATATGGAGACCAAAGGGAATACGTAATATGAGGAATAGATGGGGAAATCGTTAAAGGTAGCTACGTGGAATGTCCATGGCTTGGGGTGGCTTGGAGCAAGAATTGAAAAATCAATTAACAAAGAGAAAATAGATATTGTATTTTTACAAGAAACACATCAAAAGAAAGAAGGGGTGAATGAACTTAAGTTATACCGGGCTGATGTATATGAAAAGGCATTTGGTACATCAGAAGCAAGAGGGGTAGCAATCATTGTAGCTAAAAGATGTGAATTATGATAAAAGCCATAAAAAGGAATGATATGAGAAGATTTCTTATAATCCAAGTCTTGATTTATGGACAAGAGCAAACTTGTACACACCTAATATAAATCAAAGAGTGTTTTATAATAAGGTATAAAAAGAAATAGAAGAAGTCAAAAAAGGTTATGTGATAATGGCAGGTGATTATAATATGGTTGTGGATAATGGAATTGACAAATCCAATCCATCAAAAACGGAAATAAAGTATAATAATACAGATTTAAGAAAATGTATTAATAGAAATAAATGTTTGGAGAAAACTACATGGTAATCAAAAGAATTATACATATTTTTCTGGTAGACATAAAATTTTTACAAGAATACATTATATATTTGTAACACCAGAAATATTATCTAAAATAATGAAAGCAGAGATGAAAATAATTAAAATATCTGATCATGCAATGGTAACTATGGATATGGAAATAGATTGTGATTATAAACAGGCAAGGAGATGGAAAATGGATTTGAGGATTTTTAAAAAATAAAGAGATTTTAGAAAAATGGAAAGGGAATTAAAAGAAATATGGACTATAAATGAAGAGGGAGGTAGTAATATAGGTGTAATATGGGATACAATGAAAGCAGCAGTGAGAGCTTTAGGGATAAAATACTCTTATAATATAAAAAAACAAAAAGAGAAATATATTAAATGGAGGAGGAAATTAGGGAACTAGAGAGCAAATATATAGAAAGCAGAGAGAATAGAACTATCAACTGGCGTGTTGAACTATCAGTTGGCGTGCATAAGCGCACCAACGTGCCTACCGTCCCTGTCCTATTGTTTCTCTTATTCTTTTACTTTTCTTATATGTACCCATTTCATGTATTCACAACTATGTATACATTTATACTTATTATCTTGTAAACAATTGGCAAATCAAATAAAATAAATAAATAAATAAACTAAAAGAAAAGAGTTGCAAAATATTGAGATAGAACAGTTCAAAGAAATCTAATATATTTAAACAGGGAGTTTTATGAAAATAGTAATAAAAATTCTAGAATGTTGGCTAGAGCCACACAAGTTAAAAAAGCAAAAAGCCTGATTGGAGTAATACCGAATGATAAGGGGGAAAGATGTAACATAATGAGAGAAAAGTGTTGATATTTCAGAAATGCTTTGAAAAGGGAAATTACATAAATATGAATGAAAGTCAGGCATATAGAGAAAAGCATTTAAATTGTAAAATTCAAGAATATGGATAAATAAATAATGGAATCACAAATAGAAGAAAAGAAAATAGTGGAAGTTATTAATAAATTGAAAATAGGTAAGGCTAGATGGACTAGATGTAGAATATTATAAACATTTTAAAGTACTATTGATGCCGAAGATAATATTTAATAAAATAATGGTAAGGAGGGTATTAAACATATAAATATAAGTTAAACATATTTAACATATAAAGAATCAAAAATTAAAGGCAGGTGTATTAGCATTAGATGTATTTAAGGCCTTTGATTGTGTGGAATGGCCTATATTGAAGATATTAATATAGAAGTTAGGTTTTGGGGGGGAAATATCACTTTTCTAAGTGATAAATCAACTATATTCAGAGAATAAAGTGAGAATAGTTATAAATGATGGTGTTATAGAGACAATGGTTTGGAAGAATTGCAATGATAAAAATGAAAGTTTAACCAAAAATTAATTTTTTGTTTTGGATGATCCCAATTAAATTTTCAGATCAAGAATTAAAGCAAATACAGAGGTTGCTGGAGGTGTATTGTAATGGAGGCAAGAGAGTAAGAATAAGAAAAGCATTATGATATGAACCATTAAAAAAGGGTGAGCTGGGTCTTTCAAATGTTAGAAATTATTGGGTAGCTAATCAATTAGAAAGGTAGTCCCAGATATTATAGCAGTAACTAGAGATTTAATATGGAGGGATATAGAGTTAAAAGAATTAAGGGAAATTGGTGATCCTATAGAATCATATTGGTTTAAAAAGGATATTTTAAAAAATTGCTAGGAGAATTCAAAATCCTTTTTTTAAAAATTTGATAGAATTATGGAATAAACGGAGATGCCAGAAATTCCTCCTTTAATGCCGGTGGTGGAAATGAAGAAATTCCCTAAGATTGAATTGAAAGAATGGATTAATAAATTTTAAAAAATCAGATATATAAATGGGAACAGTGGAAGAACAAGATAAAGCATATAACACAATTAAAGAACGTTTTATCAGATATTAAATTAAATTGGTTGAATTTGATACAATTAGAGAAATGGATAAAAGTGGAAGAAGGATTTGAGGAAAAAGATAGCTAACAAAATTTGAAATGATTATAAAAGAATGTGAGGTGAATGAAGAATATTCAGCAGGTAAAGGAAGAATTGGGAAAATATATAGATATTAACTGAATTAGAAGAGCGGGCAAAAGGTTTAAAATTAATTTGGGAATCAGATTTAGGAGAAATAAATGATAACGATTGGAAAAATATTTGGAATAGAAGAGTATATAAGAATATGTTAGTTAGAGTTAAGGAAAATGGATATAAAGTGATATGGAGGTGGTACCTACCTAACACCATGTAAATTAAATCAAATATTTGTTGGAGGTGCAAGAAAGAGGTTAGAACATATAAACATATGTGGTGGGATTGTGATAGTACACAAAAAATATGGGACATGGTATCTAGAGAAGTTAATGCACCTTTGAATGTAAATTTAGACATGTCACCGAGAATTGCACTGCACTACTGTTACTGGTGGAAAAACGGGATATAAATGAAACAAAAAAGGAATTGATTGCAAATTTGATAATGGCTGCTAGATTAGTGATGACTAAATATTGGGGACGAAATTGGGATATTCAAAGAAATGAATGATATAATGAAATTTGGAGTATGGTAACAAATGATAAATTAACAACAGAAAATACATTTAAAAAGGGGGTGATTAAAGCAAACAATTTTAATGAAATATGGGGGGATTTTATAAAATTAGTGTTGGTGGAAGGCAAAGGGAATAAACTTACTCCAGAATATATGTTGTTTTGAAAAGGATAAGGGCACAATTGGAATATATAGTAAAACTTTTAATTGTTATAAAAGAATTATAAGGAAAAAAATGGTCTCCAGGGGTTGAGTGCACTGTAATTTTGTATTACCCCCCCCCCTTTCCCCCCCCCCTGTATTTAGATGTATACATATATTATGTTTGTATTTGTGGGCCAATTGTTTTATGATAAAAAATCCTTTCAAAGCATTTCTGAGGTGCAAATATATGGAAAATGTTACCAAACTGCAGAGGCAAATTGTCAACTAGCTAAAAATGCAGAGGAATATATCCAGTGGTTTGCACCGGTTCACTAGAACCAGTAGCTAATTGTTTGTTTAGTTTGGAAAACCGACTGAAGCCTTGCCCCTCCCCTTCCCTCCTTGCCACTCCTCCCCTCACTGGGCTGCTTGACTCATACTTTGGATGAGACTAAGGGACTATGGACAGCCTGCTGTCACCGTTCCGAGTTTGGCCAGCAAAGGAAGGTTTGTTAAAAACAGATCATGCCAAACCAATCTTATTTCATTCTTCAACCTAGTGACTAAATTAGTAGACCAGCAAAATACTGTGGACATAATGTACTTAGATTTCAACAAGGCATTCAACAAAGTAGACCACAACCTACTTTTTGGTAAGCTAGAAAAAAGTGGGATAGATAGCACCACCACCAGATGGATACGCAATTGGCTGACAAACTACTCAACGAGTAGTCCTTAATGGGTCTGTCTTTTTTTAAAAAATAAACTTTATTCAATTTTCCAACAGTTTAAAAAAATCATAAAAAGAGCACAATTGTATCAACACTGAAGACATAATTTACATTTCTTAATCATATTCTTATACTTAATTTCTTATTATATTACAATTATTACATATTACCAACAATTTGGTTTCAGAAAAAAACTATCCTGTAATCTGCAACTCTTACACTGCAAAAACATATGGACGACACAACTCGATCAGGGCAAAGCAATAGACGCAATCTACATAGACTTCTGTAAAGCCTTTCATTCAGTGGTACACGACAAACTACTCCTAAAAATAAAATCCTATGGTATCTCTGGACAACTGCATAACTGGATAGAAGCATTCCTGGCAAACAGACAAGAAATGGTCAAAATTGGGAGTGTCCTATCAAATTCTGTACCTGTCAATAGTGGTGTCCCCCAAGGCAGTGTTCTAGGACCAACTCTCTTCATACTCTACATAAATGACCTCTGTGACCATATTAAGAGCAATTGCGTTATTTTCGCTGATGATGTAAAGCTGTTCAATACCACAGACAATACTGCTACCCTTCAAAAAGATCTTGACTATGTATCAGAATGGTCAAACAAATGGCAACTTCAAATCTCAACAAATAAATGCTCTGTCTTACATATTGGCAAAAAAATCAGAAAATAAAATACAAGCTGAATAGTCAAGATCTTGTTGATGATCCAAGCTCTGTCAAGGACCTTGGAATACTCACCTCTAATGATCTAAGTGCTAAAGCCCACTGCAACTACATAGCCAAAAAGGCATTAAGAGTTGTTAACCTAATCCTACGTAGCTTTTTTCTGGTAATACCACACTACTAACTAGAGCATACAAAACATTTGCTAGACCAATACTCGAATACAGCTCATCAGTCTGGAACCCACATTACGTATCTGATATTAGCACAATTGAGAAAGTCCAGAAATATTTCACAAGAAGAGTTCTCCACTCCTCTACTCGTTGTAGAATACCTTATGCCACCAGACTTGAAATTCTAGAACTAGAAAACCTTGAATTACGCCGTCTTCGGTCTGATTTAAGTATGGTATATAAAATCATACATTGCAATGTCCTACCTGTCAATGAATACTTCAGCTTCAACCATAACAACACAAGAGTACACAATAGATACAAACTCAAGGTTAACCGCACCAAACTTGATTGCAGGAAAGACGACTTCAGCAACAGAGTGGTCAATGTCTGGAATACTCTACCCGACTCTGTAGTTTCTTCCCCAAACCCCAAAAACTTTAACCTTAGACTGTCTACTATTGACCTCACCCCTTTCCTAAGAGGTCTGTAGGGGGCGTGCATAAGCGCACCCATGTGCCTACCGTCCCTGTCCTATTGTTTCTTTTGTTTCTTTTATTTTTCTTATATGTACCCATTTCATGTATTCATAACTATGTATACACTTATACTTATTATCTTGTAAACAATCGACAAATCAAATAAATAAATAAATACTTTTCCTATTAATTTACTATTCCTTACTCCTTATTTATACCCCTGGTTACATAATACATTTTCTATTAATTCTACATTCAGTATATATAACTTCATACCCTTTAATTGATTACAGTATTAATTTTCTTTCTCTTGTCAAACCATGCATACCAGGTGTCCCAGACTGAATAATATATTGATTCCTCTCTATCCTTTAACTCTAAAGTCAGCCTGACCATTTCTGTACAATCTAGAATTTTCCTTAACACTGCTCTCTCTTGTGGTATCTCTCCTTGTTTCCAAGGCTGTGCTTATGTAATCCTAGCAGTTGTTATGTGTAAAATAATATATCTATTAGTATTACTATATTTTCCTTTTATTATGCCCAATAAAAACAGTTCTGGTTGAAATTCAATTTTTTGTTTTGTTATTTCTTCTAACCATTTTCGAATCTTACTCCAATATTTTTTTTGCTTCCTGGCAGGTTCACCACATAGGAAAGCATGTGCCCCGTAATTTCTTGCATTTTCAGCATTCTGGGTTTTGATTTACAAACATTTTTGCCAATCTGGCGGGAGGTAGGTGCCACCTGTAGAACATTTTATACATATTTTCTCCATACGCTGTAGATAATGTTAGTCTATAATTTCCACCACCCCCCACATTCTTTCCCAATGTTCCAATTCTATATTATATCCCACATTTTTCGCCCAGGCTACCATCGTTTCTTTAACTACTTCTTCTTCCATCTTAAAGTTCAGAAGAAAGTTATATAATAGAGATATCATCTTTTTCTCTGTTCCTTGCACAATTTTATCTAATTGTTGTTTATTCATATAAAATACATATTCTTCCTTGTCTTTTCTATACCTTGCCTGTACCTGCATATAAGGCCACCAGTCAATATCTATGCTTTGCTGTTTTAACTCATGTATTCTTTTTAATCTTCCTTGTTTATCGAGTAAATCCTTATATTACCTCGTTTTAGCCAAATCTATTGTGTTTGGGTATGTTAGTGCCTCCATCATTGACAGCCAATTTGGTATTTTAGTGTAATGGTTCTTCTTGATTTTCTTCCATTTTTGAATAAGTGTGTCTCTAATTTGGTGTCTTTGAAAGTAGGCGTGTTGTTTGTTTTTTCCGTTACATAAGAAACTATGCCACCCACTTTGCAGATCGTGTGCTTCTATTAATAGTATCCTTTTATTCTCTAAGTTAATCCAATCTTTTATCCATACCATAGCTGCCGCCTGATAGCATGTTTCCCAATCTGGGAGTCCAAAGCCATCCCTCTCTCTTTTATCATGCAACAATTTCATTTTAATTCTAGCTTTTTCCCCAGTCCAAACAAATTTAGCTATAATTTTATCCAATTCCCCTCCCAAAAAATTATCGAATTTTACTGGTACAGTTTGAAATAGATATAGTATTTTCAGTAGTATAGACATCTTAACTGCCGCAATTCTTCCCATTAGTGAAATTTGGAGTTTCCCCCATAGTTCCAATTCCTTTTTTATCTGCATCATTAATTTATTATAATTATTTTCTTTAATTGAGGAACATCTCGATGTTAGCCAAATACCAAGATATTTTACTTTTTTAAACTATTTGCATTCCCAATTTTTCCTCTAATTCCCTTTTTTGTTTATCTGTCACATTTTTAGTTAATATCTTCATTTTGTTTTTATTTATTTTAAATCCCGCTAACTTGCCAAATTATTCAATTTCTTTAATTAAAGCAGTCCCGGTTTCATCCAGTTCCTCTAGAAAAAATACTATATCATCAGCAAATGCTTGTATTTTATATTCTTCTTTCCTGATTGTAACCCCTTTAATTTCTTTATTTCTTCTGATGTTTGTTAATAAATTTTCTAATGCAAGGATAAAAAGTAGGGGTGACACTGGATATCCTTGTCTTACTCCTTTATTTATATTGAATATTTCTGTCTCCATTAAGTTTTGTCTCCATTAAGTAACACACTGGCTGTCTGGGTTGAATAGATTGCCGATATCATCCTCGTGAATTTGTTCCCAAAATCCATGGCGTTTAACTGTTTTGTAAGGGACTATCAATTTACGTTGTCCAATGCTTTTTGTGCGTCCAAGAACACCAGTGCTACTTTTTTTCCAGAGTGTGTCTCGTAGTATTCTAGGACATTTATTACTGTTCTGGTATTGTTTTTAATGTGACTGTTCGGTAAAAATCCATTCTGATTGGTATATATAATTTTATTCAGTAATCTCTTAAGCCTTTCTGCAATTATAGTCATGAGTATTTTGTAATCCACATTCAGTAGTGATATGGGCCTATAATTTTGAATTTGTTGATGGTCTGTATCTTCTTTTGGGATTAATGTAATATAGGTTTCCTGCCATGATTTGGGTAGTTTCGCTATCGCTTCATTGTATACTTCTAACATTTGTGTTTCTAATATTTCTTGTAGTGTTTTGTATAACTCCCCCGGGAGGCCATCTGGTCTTATTATTTTTCTGTTTCTGGATTGCCTCCTTTAATTCTAATAGTGTTATTTCCTTATTAATCTTTTCTTTACTTTATTCCAAAATTGTAGTTAATCCTTTCCTTTTTAAGTATTGTTGGATGTTTTCTTCTGTTATTTCTTCCCGCCTATATAGTTTCTCATAGAAGGTTTTACCAATATGTTTTTTTCCTTTCCATCTGGTGTTGTAGTATGCCATTAGCATATTTCAATTACTGTATCAATCTCCTCTCTTTCTCTTTTTTTAATTTGTAGACTAACCACCTCCCCGGCTTGTTTGCATGTTCAAAATGATTTTGCTTCACCCTTCTCATATTTTGTACCCATTCTTCCTGCATCCGCAGTTCTTTTTGTGATGCTATTTCCAAATCTGTAAGTGTATTTTGCAATCTAATTTGTTTTTCTTTCTTTTCTTCATGCTGTGTATGAAATTATTAGGCCTCTTATATATGCCTTTGTAGTATTCCATAGGTTTTGGACTGACATTTGTTGTTTCCTATTTTCTCTTAAAAAGATATCTAATTCCTTTTTCATCATTTCAGCATATTATTTTTCTTTCAGGATTCCTTGATTTAACATCCATCTCTTTTTACCTTTTTGTCCTTTCCAATTTATTTATTTTTAAATAAATTTTATTACTTTCCAATTTATTTTAATAGGATTGTGCCCATGTATTTATCTCAATTTCTACTTCCTTTATGTGTTGTTCTAATTCCACATTCATCCATATCTTATCTATTCTCGATCACAATTTTTGTGGTACCAAATAGAAAGTTGTTTTTTTATCTGGGTTCATTTCCCTCCATGTATCTCTCAATCCCAATTCATTTGTCCTTTCATAGAATATTTTTGGTAGTGTTTTCCTTTTCTTCATGTCTACACTATTACTCACATGATCTTTTTTAGGATTTACTACTGCATTAAAATCGCCTACCAGTCATATATTTTCATACACCATCTCCGTCAGTTTCCTATATAGTTTACGGTAAAATCCCTTCTGTTTTTCATTCGGTGCATATATAACTGTAACACTTTCTTATAATGTATTATTACTTCAAT
The DNA here is from genome assembly GCF_049901735.1 of Notechis scutatus. Lineage (NCBI taxonomy): Eukaryota > Metazoa > Chordata > Lepidosauria > Squamata > Elapidae > Notechis > Notechis scutatus. The sequence continues at coordinate 12,145 of NC_142012.1, forward strand.
CATTAGAATTCTGCCCTCATCTGCATAAACCTGTTTAGCTCGTAATTGTTTTCTAACATATACCGCTATCCCTCTTTTTTTTTTTTTTTTTGTCAAGCCAAGGATACATACAAATTTCTTAATTTAGCTGATTATAGAATGTGTTTCCTGAAGGCATATGATATCTATATTTTGTTTCTGTAGTTTGGTTAATATTTTTTTTTCTTTTTTCTGGTGAGTTTAGAGTTTAGACCATTACCGTTTATGGAAATTAGTTTCATTTTTTTCTTCCATCCTACTTTTGATATGTTACTTGTTGGCATCTATTCGCTCTTGCTTCTCTTTGTTGTCTTGTTCTTACGCCCTCTCTTTCTTGTCATTCAATTTCCTCTTATTCTCTTCTTGTTCTGTTTCTCTTTCCTCTGACTGTTGTTCTTCCTGGCTTCTACTCTCAACTTCTTCTTTGCTGGTTTGATCTTCTGATATTACATAGAGGTCGTAGAATTCCCGTGCTTTCTCTATACTATCTATTTTGAACTTCCTATCCTGCCATGATATCAACATCCCTTCTGGGATAAGCCATGTAAATAAAATGTTACATTTGTTCAATTGTGATGCCAGGAAATGATAGTTCTTTCTGTGTTCTCTTATTCTCCTCAGGATTTGTTTTAATGTCACAATTTCTTTTTAAAAACCAATAGCTCATCTCTTGTTATTTTATATATCTCATGTCTTATAAGTTTCTTTGAGAATCTTATGTGGACTCTCATGGCAACTTAAAATGTCTCGTATAGTTAGTGTGTATTCTATACACCTCATCGATTTCTCTCTGGATCTCTTGTCCTCTTCTTTGCAGTACCTCTGCCAATAAGTCTGACATTATTTTCGGTAAATCTTCACCTCTATCCTCCATCACATTTTGAAATCTAAGAAAGAAGTCAGCTCTCTCCATGTCCAACTGGGCAATCACCTCTTCTAACTTCCTGTTTTCCACCATCAGTTTCTGCCCAACTGTATCCACCTTCTTATCCATCTGTTAAACCTTCATTTCCATCACCTTTACTTTTTGCTCCATGTTGTCTGTTGCCTGCTGAATTGTCCCTATTTTATCATCTAATTTTCATATTTCTCCTTTCATCTCTCCCATCTCATTTTTAAAATCTGCATGGTTTCTTGATATTGTGTCCTGGGTTTTCATCATAGTTTCTTGTATCATTGTGAGTGTTGATTGTATTGTCTGCATGTTTGGGGCAGGATTCATTTTTTCAGAGCTCAGCATACCCTCGATTGAATGTTGTCCTGATGACAATGCTGTTGTCAATGCCGAATTAGATGCTGTTTTCCCCCCAATCTTTGTAACAGTTGTAGTAGTTGACATTTTGAAATTTCTAAAATTCCTAAAGAAATCTTTCAGTGCTATCATCAATTATGTCAATCAATTTCCAAAGGGTGTCAATTTATATCTAATATCTCAACCTAACATATATCAGTCACTACAGTTCTAATTATCTATATAAGTATCTATGTAAGTGTAAATAATATTATCCAGACTAATATCAATAATATATCTTTCTATATATTATTCTATATACCATATCCCACTTTGTTTGGTTGTATAATTCTAAAGTAGACTAAATAAAGATAAGAATCTAAAATACACATATATAGCTATAAGCAATTATCAAATAAATATCAGGAAAAAATAGTTAATATAAATATAATAAGTAGCTTATATAGGTAATAGGTTTATAGTTAACATTTTTAGTATATATAATATAGATAGAATGGTGTGTGTTTGTGTAGGTGTGTAGGTGTGTATAGTTATAATGTATAAATCAGTTCATCAATGTGATTTGCTTAAGTATTTAGTTAATTTACAAATATTTAATCAATTCTCACTTCTTTTTCTACTCATCGTCAAACTGTTCTCCACACTTTTTCTGCTTCATCAGCTGTCTTTAACTATTTAGCCTCTGTCTCTATCAATTTGCACAGTCACTGTCCTAATTCAAAATGTTTCCTCTTGTTTATTTCTTCCTCTCTGAAGAACTCTTATCTGATATTCCTTCATTCCTTAGCATGGATTTAGTATTTATTAAGTCTTTTGAAGTCTTACAATTCAATCCTCTTCAGTTCTTCCGAGCCTCCAGCCTCTCTCTGACTGCTAAGATATTTGCTTTCTGTCAATCTCCACTCTGCTCCGTTCTCACCACCAGTTTGCCGCCACCACAGTCTATTCTCCCTGGAGGCTTCCTCTGCTAAGCACGTTTCTCAGGGCTCTCTTCTCTCACCTCGCCAATCTGTCAAAGTCCGCCATTTCTCCTTCGATTTCTTCCCATTGATCTCCACTCTCCTGCTTCCCGATCACAGCTGGCTGTCACAGCTTCAGACCCGCCATAGTTGCCAGGTTTCTTGCGCACCGGTTTCAAGGGGTTTCCTTTCACCGTAGTGGGAGGTTGCCTCTCTCCTCGCTACCTCCAAGGCTTCCCATTTTAGTTTGTTTCTCTCCAGGATCCCGTGATGCCCTAATGGGCTCTCAGGCATGAAAAATCTGACACAAAGGAGCGGAGACCACTCTCCTTGCTCCACATCATCGAGACGTCACCATCGGAAGTCCAACGGGTCTAAGTGTTAATGGGTCTAAGTCTAAGCCTAAGCAATGGAGTGCCACAAGGTTCCATCTTCAATATCTTCATTAACGACATAGATGAGGGAATAGAAGAGGAACTTACCAAATTTGCAGATGATACTAAGCTGGCAGGAATAGCCAACACCCAAGAAGATAGGCTCAAGATCCAGATGGATCTTGACAGACTAAAACACTGGGCCATATTTAACAAAGTGAAATTCAATGTAGAGAAAAGTAAAGTCCTATACTTTGGCAAGAAAAACCAAAAGTACACATATAGACTGGGTGAAACCAGACTTAACAGCAGTAACTGTGAGAGGGATCTTGGAGTCTTAGTGGACAACCAGCTAAATAGGAGCCAGCCGTGTGCAGCAGCAGCCAAAAAAGCCAATGCAATCCTAAGTTGCATTAACAGAGGGATACAATTGAGATCAAGGGGGGTACTAATATCACTCTATAAAGCCTTAATAAAACCACACCTAGAGTACTGCATCCAGTTTTGGTCACCACACTATAAAAAAGATGTTGAGGCTCTAGAAAAAGTGCAGAGAAGAGCAACCAGGATGATTTGGGGACTGGAGACTAAAACATATGTAGAATAAATACAGGAACTGGGCCTGGCTAGTGAAGAGAAGGACCAGAGGAGACATGATAGCAGTCTTCCAATATTTGAAGTGCTGCCACAGGGAGGAAGGGGACAGACCAAAAGCCGAAGGATACAACAACCAAATTTAGTCAATGACAAAGTCAGTCCATCAGAAGAGAGAGAAGGGAGGGCGCTTACCTCCTCATGGTCCTCTAGAACATCAGCTAGGTAACCTTTATATCTCTTGCACATTTGTACTGTGCCGTGAAAATTATGTAATTCGTTACTAAGTAAATAAAGGAAGCCCTTATAGGCGGTCCAGTCGTGATTCAGGTTGTAATGAAGCTCAGCTTGGAGACGTGAAAAAGGAAAGAAGAAAGAAAAATTAGAAGGAGAACAGTTAGGCAAATACTTTCATCCATTAAAAAAAAACATCCATTTTAAGAAAAAAAAGCATATAGGACAATAGTCATGTTTTCAAAGTGGGGGAGATAGGCATGGGGCAGAGGTGGAAAAAATAAAGTAAAACAAAAGGGAAACACTTTTCTGGAAGGAAAATTACAAGACCTGTAAATCGAATATCATTCTATACCTTAAGACTGAGCATTGGTGCTCTCTGAGTTTGGTCATTTTCTTGCAAACGTTTTTTATTACCCAACTAGGTCACACAAAAGAATGCAGAACCACTGCAAAAACAGGGACTTTTACCGAAACAATTTTTAATTGGATACTTGTTGATATCCGGGATGTATGGGGTGTGGATGGGAACAAGGGAACCTTGGGCCTGAAAACCCCGGGTCCAGCTTTGCTTCTGCTGTAACCATTTGGCTTTAATAAAGTGAACTTCTGGCTAATCATGAGCCTGAGAGTCTTTCTTTTCCAACTGACCAAGTTGGGATAGCTGACAATCTGCCCAAGACAATACTTAAAAAACAGCAGGGTGCAACGCCCTAATCTGCCCCTCCTCGGAGAAAGCTATCCCCCTATCTGGATTCTTATTCATCTCAATCTGTGAGAAACTTACCAATCTCTGCTTGAATTTCTTTGATCTTTTCAGCCCATGGAAGCAACTCTCTTGACGCATTCTCAGCTGCCAGAATAATTTCAGTATCTGAAACACATGTAGCAAGAGCACCTCTTCAGATCTGAAGCTGCCTCCTGGTCTATTGAGAGCCCGCTTCCTTCCATGCACGAAACCATCCTATGAAGGTGTCTGTCGGTCTCTGCAGCTCGGAAGTGTTTTTCTTCCTAGGAAGGACCCCATTATGAAGTCCCTGGAGGCAAATCTCACCAAACCCTAGAGCAGTGGTAGCTAACCTTTTTGGGCTCCTGTGCCAAAAATTGCATGCATGCTTCCGTGCCAGCACCCAGGAGGCAATGTGCACGCCCTCCCCCACCCCCTGCACATGTGCACGCAATCACCCGCCCTCTTACCTGCACTGTGCCTCCCAGCTGAATTTTGGCCCATTTGAGGCCTTTTTCATCCTTGCAGAGACTTGCTGAAAAATGGGCCCATTTCATCACTTCCGGTATTTCAAGAAATACAGGAAGTGACAAAACAGGCCTATTTTTTGGCCTGCAAAGGCTTCCCTCAAGCCTCTGCGAGGCCAAAAAAGGCCCAAAAATCAGCTGGGAGGTGTGTGCATGTGCAGTGTGGTAAGTTTGCCTGGGGCACATGTGCCTGCACAAATGGCTCTGCGTGCTACCTGTGGCACATGTGCCATAGGTTTGCCATCACGGCCCTAGAGAATCATGGCAAGACTGGCCTTTCAGAACCCTGACCTAAATCTTGTGCCTTGCAGACTGGCATCGGGTTGGTGGAGAGGCTGGAGGTTAGCAATGAATGAATGGATCTCCTCCCCTGATCACCCTTGGCTTGGGCTTCATCCTGTTGGCTCCCTCATGCTTTGATTAGATTTAACAATCAATTTATTTACTGTCTGGAAAGAGCTGGACTTTTTAATAGCTCCCGATTCTTCTGCAGAACCAGTTTGGAGGTGACCTAGAGAAGAATTCAAGGCCAGCAGCAGATGGATGCGAATGCTCCTTCCATTCCAATGTAACCCAACAATCTAGCTAGAGGAAGGAAAATTGGTCCAGAGTGAAACTCTTTACTTACCATTAAGGTAATAAAAATCAGGATTCTGTGAAACCATATAGCGCCTTATTTGTGCGACTGCATACCGAAGTGGATCCCGTTTTGCCTTTTCAACAGCACCTGAAGGGGAGGTTTAATTACCATATAATAATAAGTTGGACTGAGAGCCATTTGGTGTTGTGGTCAAGACACAGAGAGACTATGAAATCTTTTCCCACCTTGGTCACGAAACCATCTGGGTGACCTTGGGCAAGTCATTTTGACTCAGCCCTAGGAAGGAGGCAATGGCAAAGCCCTTCTTGACCTTGCCTCTGAAGGTCAAGCCTGCATTCTTTTACAGTACCAGAAGCCTGACAGAATGGAGAAGTGACCAATTGTTTTTTCCTAGAAGGGCCGAGGAAGATTGGGGAATGGGTTTATTAATTGGAAACCACTTCCATTTGGACTTTGTTGGGAAGGTAGACCACTGTAGAGATTGAACTTATTATATTTAATTAGACAACAATTGATAAGAGATGGCATTAAGAAACAAACATGGATATTTGATCCAGGAAAAATTACTCTTAACTTTGGGGATGAGGCCATGGTAAATTTTCCACAAGTTGATTAAAATAATAGTTAACACGGTGTTGTGAAACTTTAACCTTGTATTATCATGATGGTTAATCTTCAATTCAATTCATAGTCTGGGAGTGGTGAAAAAGTTAACAGTTGAAGTCCTAACCATGGACCAAAGAGCTGTTAATGTAATGTCTGAGTATATAGGCAGTTCCAAGTAATTGGTTTTTTGCAAAGTTAGGATATTCAGGTCTAATATTTTCAAAATTTCCATGTATCAAGACAGCCCTGTGGGTATTGCTCTGAGGGCTCCTATTACTATTGGTACGACCATTGATTTCTTCCTCCGCTGACCTTCAATTTGCAAATCACAACATTTTGTTAGTTTTTCTAGCTCTTTCTCTTCATTTGTGCATCATCTGGTGTTGCAATATCAATGAACCAGACTTTTTTCTTTTTCATAATAATGATGTCAGGCGTGTTGTGGGTCAGATGTCTGTCCAGTTGTGTATTAACCATTAAGCAGACTAAGCACGTGCTTAGGGCACCAGCCCAAAGAGGGCACCACAAAGTTGAGGGGAAAAAACCCAATGAAGATTTGTAAAAAATATTGTACGTACAAAGGGGGGGGGGCACCAAGATTTGTCAGTGTTGAGGGCACCAGTGAGCCTTTATCCACCACTGTGTCTGTCTGTTTGGATCCAAAAGTCCCACAGAATTGTGACCTGTTCATTTTTAAGAACTTTGTCAGCTTGGTCTTGTACCTTTTCTTATATTAATAAAATCTGTGAATTCTCCCTCTATCATTACCTTTGCCGTTTGCTTATGATATATGGCTTCTATTGCTTGGATAAATTTTCTGGCAAAGCCCATCCGTTCCAATAATAATAACATAAATCTCCAATTCACATTATCAAATGCCTTTTGGGCATCTAAGAATATCAAAGCCATTTGCTTTTCGGGATGTGCCTCATAATATTCCAAAGTGTCAATTTGAGAGTAATCCTGGACACTTTGGAATATTATGAGGCACATCCCAAAAGCAAATGGCTTTGATATTCTTAGATGCCCAAAAGGCATTTGATAATGTGAATTGGAGATTTATGTTACTATTATTGGAACAGATGGGTTTTGCCAGAAAATTTATCCAAGCAATAGAAGCCATATACCATAAGCAAACGGCAAAGGTAATGTTAGAGGGAGAATTCACAGATTCTATTAATATAAGAAAAGGTACAAGACAAGGATGCCCTCTATCACCTTTGCTATTTGTATTGACTTTGGAAGTGTTGAATAGAATATTAGAGATGATAAAAGTATAAAAGGAATGAAAATTAAAAAGGAAGAATTTAAATTGCAAGCCTTTGCGGATGATCTGGCCTTTATTTTGGAAGACCCCTTAGAAACAGCTCCAAAATTATTGGAAAAGATAGAGACATATGGTGAGGTGGCAGGTTTGAAAATAAATAAAGATAAAACAAAGATTTTGACAAAGAATATGTTATTAAGACAAAGAGAAGAACTGGCAGACCTATTGGAAATTCAAGTTACGAATAAGGTCAAGTATTTGGGGATATATTTGACACCAAGATGTAGTACATTAAAAGAGAACAATTATATTAAACTTAAACAACAGATAGCGTTAGATTTGATGAAATAGGAAAACCTACAATTGTCATTAATAGGGAGAATTTCAACAATCAAGATGAATATCCTACCCAGAATCTTACACTTGTTTCAAACAATACCAATTAGGCTTGGAAAAGACTATTTTGAAGATTTAAATAAAATTGTTTTGAAGTATATATGGCAAGGCAGGAAAGCGAGAATAAAGTTAAAACTTTTACAAGATGCCAGAATTAGAGGAGGTTTTGGTTTGCCTAATTGGGAGTTGTACTATCAAGCTGCAAATTTGATGTGGGCTAAGGAATGGATAACACTAAGAAAGACAAGATTGTTGACACTAGAAGGACATGATTTGTTGTTGGGCTGGCATGCTTTTCTATAGTATAAGGGAACTAAAACCCAGGGCTATTTTAGAAGACATCATATACGGGAGTCTTTGTGGTTAAATTGGGAGAAGATCAAAAGACAATGTTACTTGAAAATTCCAGTTTGGTTATCAACCATTGAAGCATTTTCCTATCCTATAATTTATAAGAAGGAACAAACAGTTAGATATGGGGAAATACTGGATGAAAAGGAACTTAAATCGATGCAAAGCCCAGAGGAACAAGGTATAAAGATGAATTGGTTTTCATATGCGCAAATACATTCATGGTATGATGAAGATTTTAAAACAGAGGGATTTTATGATAAATTGACTGATTTAGATAAGATCTTGACAGGTACTGATGAAAAGGTGATTAAAAAATTATATGGTTATTTACTGGAAATTAAACTAGAGGAAGAACAAGTTAAAGAAACCATAATTGCTTGGGGGAAGAATTTTGGATATGGGATTGATTTAGAGAAATGGCAAAAATTGTGGTCTCAAAATTATAAAATGACTATGTCAACAGCTTATAAAGAAAATTTGTATAAGATGTTTTACAGGTGGCACCTTCCCCCGACAAGAATAGCAAGAATGTTCAAGAATAAATCTGAAAAATGCTGGAAATGTCATCAGATACCTGGCTCATATTACCACATGTGGTGGACGTGTGAGGACGCTAGAAAATATTGGACTAAAATTCGCATGTGGTTGGAAAAAATGACAAAGAAACACATAGATTTGAAACCAGAGATCTTTTTATTGGGAATCTTACCTGATACATATAGTAAAGATTTGAAATATCTGATTGTAAATGTATTAACAGCGGCTAGGATTGTATTTGCTAAAAACTGGAAAAATGAGAAAATACCATTGCAAGAAGAAATTATTAAGAAAATATTGGAATGTGCTGAAATGAGTAGATTGACATTTGAAATTAGAGAACAAGAGGATAAACAATTCTATAAAATTTGGGACCTTTTCTATCAATGGTTGGATGATAAAGCACAATAATAGAATATTTAGAATTTTAGATAATAATGAATATATAAAGTGATATTTCTTTTTTTTTAATTTGATATTATATTTATAGAATGTTTTTAGGATAGATTTGGTACGATTATATGATTTGTTATAAGATAAATCAAGTAAATTATAGTTATCTCGCAAAGTATGAATGAATAAAATTATTGTCAAATGATTGTTTGATAGTGATACTAGGGTATATAATTTTTGATTGATAATATGAGTTATTATATAATGTAACTGTAATTGAGACTATGAAATTGATGCACAAAAAAAAATGGTAAACCAACCGACACACTGTTTGTATATTTATGAAAGAAAGCTGGATGTTTTTATGTTTTGTTTGTTTTGTTTTTAAAAAAACTAATAAAATTGTTTGTTTGTTTTTTAAAAAGAACTTTGTCAACTTGGTGTTCCCAGTGATTTTTGCTTCTTTCGAACCCAAACTTCTGGCAAAGCTTCCAATATATGATGTAATAAAGGAGAATATTTGTAGCTCAGGGTTGACATGACGTGTCTTTGGTACTCTCTGAGCTTGTTTTCTTGCAGATATTTCATTATCCAAACTAGGTAACATCATCAGTGTTAATAGCACTATACAGGGTTAGTCAGGGTTCCAGAAAAACCCAACTCCAATTAAAAACTCTGAGACAGGCATTTTCTCAAAGTTTCCTTTTATTAGAGTAGTTATACTGGCACATCTGGGAAAACCTGAATCCGAGAGTTCCGGGTTTTCCCTTAGTAATTCAAAAGTCAAAACCCAACCCCTGCACCCATCAGTCCATCACATGGTCCAATCACCAACTGTCCCAACTGGAGACATCCCTTCAACCACTCCTCCTCCAGGTGCAGCAATAACATGATCTTGACTGAAAAGAAGAATGCTATTATGCCTAAGTACTAACATTCTAAAATCCCCCTCCTCCTACTTTCCCAAGCACAGGAATGTGGCAGCGTGGAAGCTTCTGGTACTAATATGGTTTCCAAAGCTGTCAGTTTCAGTAAATTGCACCCCTTACCAGCACTGATGATGTTGTTCTGACCCAGGCTGAACAGAATCATGAAACAGACTCCTTGTCCAAAAAAAACCCCCTTTTTATTTGGTTAATGTGAATTCCTGGCATTTACAGCAATAATCCTTCCCAGGTTTAAGTGTAAGAACAGACCTTATCAATCCTTGGATAGTTGCCAAGCCAAGAGCTTCGAGTCACAATGCTGTAAAAGGAAATACTTGGCAAAGAGTCTCTGTGAGGCATGAACTCAGATAAGAAAATCTTCACAATAATAAGCGAACTAATTGTCTCCTGCAAAAGCCCCTCCCCTTTTGCTCCTATTTATTCCCTATGGGAGGGACCGTTCAGCGTCCACTTGTGCCTTTTCTTCTGAGTCAACCCCTGTTCCTTAGTTGTTCCCTTCTCCTGACAGCTCTGCGCATATGCACAATTGGAACAGGCTCCAGCTGTTCTTCTTCCCCTTTTATCTCCAACTCCAAAGGAATCTGATAAATGTTGAACAGCCCTGGCCCCATCTCTGCCTCCAACACAGAGCACCCATCAGAGCCTTCCCCAGACTCCAGGACTGGCCCAAGTTCCTCCCCAACCTCCTCACTGTCCGAGTCTGCCATCAGCTCTGCTGGCAGCTGGCAGGCTACAACAGATGTTACCTAGTTTGGGTAATGAAATGCCTGCAAGAAAACAAGCAAGCTCAGAGAGCACCAATGTATGATTTTTGGCAATTCAATCATGAAGTGAGATTTTGCTCTAGCCACTGATAAGGCGATCCACTATTTCATCTTTCTTGTTGCATAAGCGACATTTGCTCTTGTTACTGACATGTTGAATGTTGGCTTTCATGAAATTGGTCTGCAAGGCTTGTTCTTGGGCAGCCAAAATGAAGCCTGCAGTTTCTTTCTTCAGCACCCCTGATCTTAATCAGCTCTGTTAGGGATAACATTGGTTACCTAACTTAGTTTGGGTAAAATAATATATATAAACTATGTTAGTGAGTTTAAGTGTATGTATCACTTTAAACTGTAAACCAATTATTTTGGGTGTGGTTGTAAAATCACCATAAGAGGGAGCAAGAGAGCTCACTGTTTGCCCTGGCTTTTACTGGAATGCTGACAATGATGAATTGATGGTGATAACTGCGTGTTTGCTGAGAGAAGAAAAGGGGTTTGATTATTTCTTCATATCTCTGACTGCAAAAGAGATATATCACTGGACTGATTGATTGTAAGTTTAATGAACTCTTTTTCGACACTGAACTTTGCAAACTGAATAACCCCCGGACTGACTGAAATTAGTGTATGACATATGGACTGTTTGACTATGCCATAACTCTTGCTGGAATAAAAACTATTTAACTTGCACAGTATATCTGTCTTACTGAGTGTAAGCTACTACAACGTTTTGTCTCACATATCTGCCTGCCTGCTAGACTGCCGTTGCACGTTCTGCTAGGGTGTATATCCCTAACAAGCTCCATATGAGCTTTGTATCTTCCTTTCCTTGAATATTCTTCAGATATTGGCTGGGCGTAGGATTCCTTTTCCAGTTAGAAACTCGAGGCTCAATTGTTTCCTTTCCGTGTTTACTAGTTTAAAATTTGGGTGGGGTGGGGTGTCAGAGTATATTCATGAACTGGAATAGAGCTTAGTAACAAGTTCAGCTAATGAGAGCTGAACTGAGGGCTGAAACTTAAAGAGAGAATCTGGATGTGGTTTATCTCTGTTCTGTGCTCAGCTCTAAAGTGAAAGACAAGCGAAGTTGCTTGCTGGCTGAAAACTATGTTCTGCTCTGAACCTGTAACATGTCTGCTTCTGTTTGAGTTTGCTCCATGTTGGAGAAATCTACAACTGGTATTCTAAAATTTACTTTATGCATTTATACAGAAGTTAAATGAAGCCTCAGCCATCTGTGTTTACTTTTCTGGCGCTGAATTTACGCTGCAATACGCTGAACAGGGGAGCCTGTTTTGCAAGGGGTGGGAACCAATATTGTAGTGTTGTATTAATCAGATTCAGTTAGGGGGATAAAATATGTATGTGTGTTAGTTTATTTTTTCTTTTGAATACAACTTTTTAATGTGTTGTGTATTTTTTGTTTTCTTTTTGGGAGGGTGGAGTTTTGCATTTTAACTTTCTTTAGAATAAAATAAAAAATAGAAAAAAAAATCCTTGCCAAGAATACTGCAGGGACTAATCCAGGCAATCTCCAAAAGTCAGTCACCATTGAATGGAAGGGGAAATAAACCTTGAATTCCCACATCACATATTGGATTTGATTATGACAGCATGTTGCAAAATACACACACACACCCCAAGAAAAATATGCTTTGGCCCAACTTCTTTAAAGGTTTCTTCTGCTTGAACCACAGCCACAGAAACATTGACTTCTAACACTATCGAAACTGAGCATCTCCTGATGAAGATCTAACCAAGGATGTCCTTGTGAAGACACAGCAGATGAGCTACCATGAATTCACACAAATAGCTTGGGGAATTCTGGTTTCCTGGACTCAACTGTACAATCTGCCCTCTTTGTATGTACCGTCCTCTTCTTTCTTGAAAGGTGTAAGGATGCCTGTATATTGGAGAGCGATTGGCCAAGACAGGGGAAGGAGTCAAGTGGGCAATTAATCTGGACTCTCTACATGAGCACAAGAGGATGAAGTCTGATCCTCTTTGGATGCCGTTGAACCTTATCTAGTCTGGCCCAGGTGCAAACCGCCAGTCTGTGGAGATTCCTGCACTTGAGCAATAAAATATCTAGTTGAACTCTTCACATGTGGATTTCACTGTCCACGGCTGACTCTCTGTGTGTGATTCTCCCACTTTTTGACACAGAAGTTGAGCTGAGTGTGCTCAGGAAAACAGACAAGCATACTGAACGCAGTGGGAACTTAGGAAGTGTATGGTAAAAGGAGAGAGGGAAACATGAATGAACGTGGACTGAATACAAAAATGTGGAATATGGAATTAAGTCAGAGGAGATCTGGTCACATGAAGGGGACAAATGAGGATAAGGTAGCCAAACTAATCGAGGAAGGAAGAAGAAATGAAATGAGAGGAAGAAAAGAGATGAGAAATTTAGTATTGTGCCATTGTGACACGGACCCCTGAGCATTTTACAGATAGTCCTCAACTTATGACAGTTGTGACCGAAGCGGTACTTACTTTTTAAAATGCTGTTGTGACATGACCCCAGGATGCTGCCACTGTCATAATACATGCTGGTTGCCAAGTGCCCAAATTTTGATCATGAACATTTGTAAGCTGAGGACTCCCCGTGTTACCTTTTTTCCTGTTTAACAATTTAGGGTAGTGTGTCTCTCAACCTTAGCCATTTTAAGATGGGTGTACTTCAACTTCAACAAAAGCCAGCGTGGGGAAGTTTTAGGGAGTATTTCACCTGCAAACTGGTTCCTCAGTATATATCCGTTCTTCGCAAACACCTTTCACCCTGATCTGCTTACCATAACCAGAATCGTTGCGGAGAACTTTGGCTCTGCCACCCAAAGGCTGGACTCAGGGCTTCCCTCCCACTTTGCTCTGTTTCTCTGTAAATCTTACTTCGACTGTCACGCCAGCATGGGTTAGCTCCTCCACACAGGATGCTAATAGTTGGAAAAGTGCACTTTGGTGGGAGAGATTTGGTGGCGGGAAGATGACCCATCATTATCTGACCCTGTAAAAATGATTGACATTTCTTGGCCTGTGAAGGGGAGGGGGGAAAAATGCCCCTTCAGACTTGCAAGACTGAGGTCAGTCTTGCGAGATGGATTTACAACAGTTCATTTAGTGACATTTCCAAGTTACAACGGCACGGAAAAAAGAGATCTAGGACCATTTTTCAGATTTACGGCCATGCAGTATCCCATGATCATGTGACCAAACTTCAGGCACTTGGCAACTGATTTTTATGACGGTCACAGTGTCCAGAGGTCATCTCCTTCTGTGACCGTCAGTGGAGGAAGCCAGATTCAATTAACAACCCATGTTACTAACTTAACAACTGCATGGATTCGCTTAACAACTGTGGCAAGAAAGGTCGTAAAGTGGGATGAAACTCACTGAACAACCGCCTTGATTAGCAAAAGACATTTTGGGCTCAATTGTGGTCATAACTCGAGGCTACCTGCAATTCTACTTTACTGCAAGGTTAAATTAACAGTATTTAAAGTCCACCTCTTCCCCCCTTGCCTTTACAGACCACGAAACCAGGGACGGCCTCTTGGCAGCTGAAGGCTAACCTGGCTCTTTGCCAACCACTGTCTGGCTTTGGATTCTCCCTCTGTCTCCCAGGCTCATTCCCAAGTACCATTACAGACCCTCAGAACTGATTAATTAGTTGGATAAAATTACTTACATAAACTGATATACCAAAGGGTGTACAAAAATAGACAGAACAACATGAGAACGCCAAGGGTTGCCAAATTGTAGCTTTGGAGACATTGTTCTAGTTTGTTTGGAGGGCCTGTGTTTTGGAAAGGAAGCCTTGATTAGAAATGATCTTCAGAGGTAACAATAAGAATCACACCATCTTCATGATGCATTTTCACATGCTGTGGGACCCTAATCTGCAACTGCTCCAGAGCTGGGCCCTCAACAAGCAAACCTGTTCATTAAGAAGCCTTCATGAAATGCTCACCTTTGGAGAGATGTTCAACCTGCCTTTCACTCTATGGTGGCCTTAGATTATAGACACAACATCCATGCCAGGCTTCACTGAGTAAGCAGGGAGCAGAGTTTGGACACACCACCGAGGGGTCAAGGCATCCAGCCCAAGAAGGAACTGATAGATTTGGGCCTTGGTCCCAACTGGTCCTTGACTCTCTTGGGATGAAACAACTTCACATGCCCTTCCCTTCTCTTCCCTTCGCTTCTCCCAGGAAGTTTCCATGGCCAAGGATGGCCTTCAATCTGAATGTCTCTAATACTAGCCCACCCCTTCACCACTCACCCACACTCTGTGCTGTCACTGGGCCCAGCAGCCCAAAGCAGCCAACTTTACACAGCATCACAACTGGGACCAACTTTCAGAAAAAAAACTATCCTACAATCTGCAACTCTTACACTGCAAAAACATATGGACTACACAACTCGATCAGGGCAAAGCAATAGACGCAATCTACCTAGACTTCTATTAAGCCTTTGATTCAGTGGTACACGACAAACTACTACTAAAAATAAATTTTACAGTATCTCTGGACACCTGCATAACTGGATAGAAGCATTCCTGTCAAACAGACAACAGATGGTCAAAATTGGGAGCGTCCTATCAAACTCTGTACCTGTCAACAGTGGTGTCCCCCAAGGCAGTGTTTCAGGACCAACTCTCTTCATACTCTACATAAATGGCCTCTGTGATCATATTAAGAGCAACTGCATTCTCTTCGTTGATGATGTAAAGCTATTCAACACTACAGAAAATACTACCACCCTTCAAAAAGACCTCAATGTTGTATCAGAATGGTCAAATAAATGGCAACTTCAAATCTCAACAAATAAATGCTCTGTCTTACATATTGGCAAAAAAAATAATCAGAAAATAAATTATAAGCTGAATAGTCAAGACCTTGTTGATGATCCAAACTCTGTCAAGGATCTTGGAGTACTCATCTCTAATGATCCAAGTGCTAGAGCCCACTGCAACTACATAGCCAAAAAGGCATTAAGAGTTGTTAACCTCATCCTACGTAGCTTTTTCTCTGGTAATATCACACTACTAACTGGAGCATACAAAACATTTGCTAGACCAATACTCAAATACAGCTCATCAGTCTGGAACCCACATTACGTATCTGATATTAAAACAATTGAGAAAGTCCAGAAATATTTCACAAGAAGAGTTCTCCACTCCTCTACTCATTGCAGAATACCTTATGCCTTCAGAAATTCTAGACCTAGAAAACCTAAAACTACGCCACCTTCAGTCCGATCTAAGTATAGTATATAAAATCATACATTGCAATGTCCTACCTGCAAATGAATACTTCAGCTTCACCCATAACAATACAAGAGCACACAATAGATACAAACTCAAGGTAAACCACGCCAAACTTGATTGCAGGAAATACGACTTCAGCAACAGAGTGGTCAATGTCTGGAATCCTCTACCTGACTCTGTGGTTTCTTCCCCAAACCCCAAAAACTTTAACCTTAGACTGTCTACTATTGACCTCACCCCTTTCCTAAGAGGTCTGCAGGGGGCGTGCATAAGCGCACCAATGTGCCTACCGTCCCTGTCCTATTGTTTCTTTTTATTTTTCTTATATGTATCCATTCCATGTATTCATAACTATGTTTATACTTATACCTATTATCTTGTAAGCGAATGACAAATCACATAAATAATAAATAATAGAAAAATAATAAATAATAACTTTGCACATCCTCAGCAGACCAATGGCTGGCCTGGTTCTTAGGCATTCCTGAAGCCCACTGTAGAAAGACAGTTAACCATAGCCAAATAGGCAAGAGGGCTTCTTCCCTTATGAGATAGTCCTTCTCTGTCTCTCCCCGTGATGGGACATCCTCTGCATTTGCTCCTTCCTCCTGAAATGGCTTCTCTCAGCCCCATCCCTGGCTACTGGGGTCCTCAAAGGTTTTGGTGGGCCATGCTGTGTCCCCTCCTCTGAGCAGACCCTCCACCCCTGTGCTTCCTCTGACAGCACCCCAGGCTTAACAGGGTGGTCTCCCTTCCTGCTCTGCCTGGAGAGGGTCTGGATCTTCCCTTCCCTTGGACCTCTCCTCTCTCAGAGGGGCCTCCCTCCCACTGCTCAGCACCATCCCCACAACCATCCCGGTGATGGAAGGCTGTGGGGAGGGCAAAGCAGCAGCAGACCTACAAACAAGCCCAAACTGCCAATGTGGCTAATTCTAATTTGCTTGGCAGCTGAAGCACTATGTGTAGCCTTCTGCAGATAAATATTTTAAAGGTGCTTGAGATAAACACACATCCACCATCTGTCAAACATGAAAAAAAAACTATAAAAATAACTACAAAATAATAAATTAATTTTTAAAAACACAAAAAACAAGCAAATTCAAGGGCCAGATCTGATGGATTACCAGGTCTTCTGATGTCACTTTTCTATACTTCCTTAAAAACAGGTTGGGTCCCCAAACCTGACTTACTACACGGATTTTCTGATGCATACTTACGTGGTGGACTTTTCTTTGGAGCTGGACCTAAAAAAAAAGTCAGAAAACCAATTGACCTCCAATATGTCAAATGGGATCGTCCCCATCCTAATGCATCGCCCAAGAATACTATCCCAAAAAAGCAAAATGTCTGCCTAAAGTTTCTTCCAGCAGGCAGCCTTAATGAGGAAGCTTTGTTTTACAAGGGTGAGAAAGTGCAAGAATTGCATTCCAGTTGGGGGGGGGAGGAGGAGGAGGAGGGGGAAGAGGAGGAAGAAGAGCGGGGAGGATGGGATCCTTGAAGTTCTCTGAGCTTGGTTGTGTTCTTGCAGACATTCCATTACCCTACTAGGTAACAATATCAGTGCACTACGTGGCTAATGAAACATCTGCAAGAAAAACAGCCAAGCTCAGAGAACACCAAGGACCACAGAGTTTGGGGTGAGATATCATCAACAGGATGATGGTATCAGTTATTCTTCTGGACCTCAGGAAGATCAAGTGACAATGTCAAAGTCCTGATCCAGTACCAGGAAACTGTGTGGGCTTAGATGGGATTGAACAGATTCAGGCTTAATCCTGGCATGATTATGCTTATTTGGACTATTGCATGGGAACGTGCCAACTTTGGCCTCAAGACGGCTTGCATCTATTTATTTAATTTATTTATTTAAATGTATATGCCACCCAGCTCGATAGCCAAAGCAACTTGCTATCCATTGTGCACAGTCTGAGGTTTCTCTTGGAGTCACATTTCCCGCTTGAAGAGACCTGGAACTCTCTCTGGAAGCAACCTGGCAACCAGCACAGCTTGCAAAATAGGGCCGTTATATGGGCATCCTGAGGCATACCCATCATTGCCTGTGCTGCTCTCTTCTGGACTAGAGGAAGCTTCGAGACCAGCGCCAAGTAGAGCATCTTGCAGTAGTCAAGCCATGGGTGTCCAGGGAATGGGTAACTTTCTGAGGGTAACTTCTGATCTAGGAAAGGCCACAACTGGTGCACCAGATGGAACTGTGCAAGATTTCCTGGCCGCAGCTGTCCCCTGTCCACCAAGCAGTAGCTGTGATTCCCGGAAGACCCCCAGACCTTTCATTCACATTTCATGTTCTGGGTTCTTCATTCCCGGTTGCCGCCTCCATTGTCACTACAGAAGGTGGGTCCTTGCAAGTCAGCAAATGGTCTCCAGGATCCTCCCAAGAAGGAAGTCTACAGGTAGGGCACTGACATTCTCATACATGGTCTCCTGCTTGAACAGGAAGTTGGATTAGAAGACCTCCAAGGTCCCATCCAATGACGATGATGACATACTTTGAGGAGAAGATGGCAGAAAAGATAGCTTACCTTTTGCTGGTGGTGGTTTGGGAGCCATTTTACCTCATCGGTGCATGTAACGTCTCATCCCAATGTGCACAGCTGGAGAATGGAGCAGATTATGAGAATTAATGTAAGTAGAAATGCAAACATTTTGCTTAAAAAGAGAAAGTGGTCAGCAAAATGGAGACAGCTTCAGATTAACTAATACCTCCTTTACTGGATTTTATGTCCTCTTATTGGACAATCATTGAAATATGAGCCAGCAATGTGTGGCACCAGGCAAAAAAGCCAATGCAATCCTACCTTGCCATAACAGAGGGATAGAATCAAGATCACATGAATTGTTAGTACTACGTTAGAAGGCCTTGGTAAGACCACACTTGGAATATTGTATCCAGTTTTGGTTGCCACAATATAAAAAAGAAGTTCAGACTCTAGAAAGAGTGCGGAGAAGAGCAACAAAGATGATTAGGGGACTGGAGGCTAAAACATATGAAGAACAATTGCAGTTCATTCTAGTCTAATGAAAAGAAGAACTAGGAGGTGACACGATAGCAGTCTTCCAATATTTGAGGGGCTGCCACAAAAAAAGAGGGGGTCCACCTATTCTCCAAAGCCCCTGAGGGCAGGACAAGAAGCAACCGATGGAAACTAATCGAGGAGAGAGCCAACATAGAACTAAGGAGAAATTTCTTGACAATACATTTAACCAGTGGAATAGCTTGTGTCCAGAAGTTGTGGATGCTCCATCACTGGAGGTTTTTAAGAAGAGACGGAACAACCATTTGTCTGATATGGTATAGAGGTTCCTGCTTGAACAGGGAGTGGACTAGAAGACTTCCAAGGTCTCATCCAACTCTATTATTCTCTATTCTGTTACATCTTTAGGTGAAAATGTGGAGTAGGTTTTTGGGTCTTTCCTTAGAAGACTAGACGCTAATCTGGCATCTCATTCCCCATTTCCTTTCTGGCCAAAGTTATCCTCTCAAATGTAATGTGGAAGGACTCTGTCCTCCCCGGGAATCACTTTAGGGTGTTTAATATTCATTATAGGATCGCAGATCGCTCAAATGCAGCCCAGAAATAAAAGGTTGGATTGCATTCACAGAAATAATGAACACGGGTCATATATGGAAAAGCAAGGACATCAGCCTGGCAACCAGAGGTGATATTCAGCAGGTTCTGACCAGTTCTGGAGAACCAGTAGTGGATACATTTGGACATAAATGGTACATATAGGCAAAAGATTGGACAGTGCGGTAAGCTTATGCATGTTGAGCAGTTTGGAGAACCGGCAAATGCCACCTCTGGTTGCCGCCACCCCCATCTATTCTCTGCCTCCCGAGTCCCAGCTGATCGGCTGGGATCTGCTTTGACTGATGAACTGTATTCGAGTATTGGTCTAGCAAATGTTTTGTATGCTCTGGTTAGTAGTGTGATATTACCAGAGAAAAGCTACGTAGGATTAGGTTAACAACTCTAATGCCTTTTGGCTATGTAGTTGCAGTGGGCTCTAGCACTTAGATCATTAGAGGTGAGTATTCCAAGGTCCTTTACAGAGCTTGGATCATCAACAGTTCTTGACTATTCAGCTTGTATTTTATTTTCTGATTTTTTTGCCAATATGTAAGACAGAGCATTTATTTGTTGAGATTTGAAGTTGCCATTTGTTTGACCATTCTGATACATAGTCAAGATCTTTTTGTAGGGTAGCAGTATTGTCTGTGGTATTGAACAGCTTTACATCATCAGCGAAAAGAACGCAATTGCTCTTAATATGATCACAGAGGTCATTTATGTAGAGTATGAAGAGAGTTGGTCCTAGAACACTGCCTTGGGGGACACCACTATTGACAGGTACTGGATTTGATAGGACGCTCCGATTTTGATCATTTGTTGACAGGAATGCTTCTATCCAGTTATTCAGTTGTCCAGAGATACCATAGGATTTTATTTTTAGGAGTAGTTTGTCGTGTACCACTGAATCAAAGGCTTTACAGAAGTCTATGTAGATTGCGTCTATTGCTTTGCCCTGGTCGAGTTGTGTCGTCCATATGTTTTTGCAGTGTAAGAGTTGCAGATTACAGGATAGTTTTTTTCTGAAACCAAATTGTTTATTGGAGAGTAGGTTATTTGTCTCTAAGTGGAGGATGATGGATTGGTTAATAATTGATTCCATGACTTTACAGGTGACGGAGCATAAGGAGATTGGCCTGTAATTTTCAACTAGGCTTGGGTCTCCCTTTTTGAAGATGGGGATGACTGTGGCTTGTGACCATAGGTTAGGCAAGGAGCTGGTCCTGAAAGATTTTTCAAAGATTATGCTTAGAGGTTTGGCTATGGCAGTGGATATCTTTCTTAAGAAGTAGGCACATATTCCATCCGGTCCAATAGATAGAGATGGTTTTAGATTGCGTAGTGATTTTTCAACATTGTCTTCTGTGAAATCGATATGTATTAGATCATTATTGTTATCTGTGGTACGGCTAGGAAATATTGGGTATGATCCATTGCTGTTTTACAAATACTGAGCCAAGAATGTGTTAAAGATGTTGGCTTTAATGGTGTCGTCCAGTCTTTACCATCAGGTCCTATCAAGGAGGGATGGACCTTGAGTCTTTAAGTTTGTTGTTTACAAAATTGTAAAAAGCACGGGTGGAATTGGTGCTTAGAAGGTTTTCCTCCTGTTTAATGTGATAATTGGTGCATTCGGTCTTTATCTGGTGGCATAAATTTTTGTATCGGTTTTTGAAATTGGCAACGTGGCCAGATTTGTTTTTCCTCCAGAGTGATCTCTTTTTGGATTGAAGTTTCCTTATTGATATGGGTAATCTCCTTTTTGTTTTGTTTTGGGAGTTGTTGTTGGTACATATAGTTTGATGACTCTTTGACTTCAAGTAAAAATATGTTGTAATGGTCTTCAACAGTATTGCATCCAGTGAATAGAGATTGCCAATCCAGGGATGAGAGATCGTTGTCTTATCATAGTTGCCTTTTTGAAGTTACAATTGGGGATTACATCATTGTGGTGATTTTTGTGTGGACGTATGCTGAGACAAAAGTCAATCATATTGTGGTCACTACTGAAAAGGGTTCTTTAGTTTGTATTACGTAAATTAAATTCAAACTATTGCAGAAGATGAGATCGAGGCAGTTGTTTAGTCTAGTGTTGTTGGTTACTAGTTGTTCCAGTCCCAGATTTGTAATAGCATTGTAGAAGGTTGTGTGTATGATTTCAGTTGTACAATCATTTAGGGTCCAGTCAATATGAGGTAGATTGAAATCACCAAGAAAGATAAAAGGGTATGGGCAGGATGCAGCCCATGTTAGTAATGTATTTAGTTTGTTAACATGTTCGATGTCATAATCAGGTGCTCTGTAACATAGTAAGAATCGAATTGTGATATTTAAGGATAGTTCACAGATGATGGTCTCAGGAAGAGCAAGCTCCTGGGTAACTTGGATATTTTTTAGATGTAAGGATTTTTTATAGAATATAGCAACACCACCTCCTCGACGATTTTCACGATCTGATCGGTAAACATGATAGTATCTTACTGTGGTAATGGAGTCGGGAGAGATGCATTGAGCCATGTTTCACGGACAAATATAATGTCGAAGTTAGCCATATTTAGGAGGATGAGAAATTCAGGTATTTTATTCACGAGGCTTCTTGCATTGAGTAGTTTGCATTTAAGGCCGGCAGTAGTTGGAATTGAGGTAGCTGGGGGCGTGCGTGCCTAGTCTTGGGTGATGGTGGATCGGTTGAGGTAGGGTTGTGGTTGAGGGTAGAAGCTGAGTATTGGGTTGCGTGGCTTACTTTTGATACAGTCAGCATGGTAGTCAATGTACAGGTCCTTCTCTCCATTGTCTAGACGGTTTTTGAGTTCAATGCGGAGTGCACGGGAGCGGCACGTTGCTGTATGGTTAGGTCAGGGCGGCAACGGAGGTTCTTATGGTTGGTGTTGGTTTTGGCGAGTGAGTTTATAGTATAAATGAATTTACGTTTGCTTGATTCATTTTTGCAAATGACCCTGCACAAGCATGGGGCCACAGAGCCGTCTCTATTTTTGAGCTCTCGGTCGATGCGGAAATGTCAAGTATTTCATCAGCGGAGATGGTTGATGCTTGATAATCTCTGATGATGTTTCAGACAGTTGTGATGTCATCATTGACATTGATGTCCTCTAAGATGGCGTTTGGACGTTTCCGTTCACGCTCAACGGCTTCTCTGATGAGGATTGGGATATCAATATTTGTCTGGGTTGTGTTTATTTGTGGATTGGGTTTTGGGTCGGATTGTGGTTGTTGGGTAGAGATGTGGTTTGTAGCTATTGGAAGTTCAGGTTTTTGCATTGTGTCTTTTTTTCAAGGTTGGATATTCTTTCTTTTACGGCAGGTTTCAGCAGGTTCTGACCAGTTCTGGAGAACCAGTAGTGGAAATGTTGAGCAGTTTGGAGAACCGGCAAATGCCACCTCTGGTTGCCGCCACCCCCATCTATTCTCTGCCTCCCGAGTCCCAGCTGATCGGCTGGGATCTGCTTTGGTTGCCCTGCACAGGAGAACGGAGCTGGAAAGCAAGTTAGTGGGGTGGGGGAGGGGAGGGAATGGGGATTTTACAGTATCCTTCCCCTGCCACGCCCACCAAGCCATGCCCACAGAACCGGTAGTAAAAAAAATGTTTAATCCTACTACTGCTGGCAACCAAACATAGATTAGATACCCACGGTTATGAACCTTAAAAATGCAAGACAGGAAGAAAATTGACTTGCTGGAGTGGTGGTGCTGGAGAAGGCACCTGCACATTCCTTAGACAGCAAAGGTGACTAACAAGCAAGCCCTGGAGCGCATAACACCAGGCATGTCACTGGAAGGGAAAATCAAACACTGCCTCTCCCTTACTTTGGCCACGTCCTGTGGAGGAATTCACTGGAGAAGGCCATTATCTTTGGAACAGTTAGCAGTATGAAGAAATTAAACTGCCAAAGAACACAGTGGCTGGACACCCTCAAAGATGACCCAGCCAGAGCAGAGAATGACTCGAAGAAGCAGCGGAAGATTGGAAGAGGTAGAGAC
Source organism: Notechis scutatus (assembly GCF_049901735.1). Lineage (NCBI taxonomy): Eukaryota > Metazoa > Chordata > Lepidosauria > Squamata > Elapidae > Notechis > Notechis scutatus. The sequence continues at coordinate 35,553 of NC_142012.1, forward strand.
ACCACCTGGCCCATAGAATCGCCACGAGTCGGACACGACTGAATGGATAACATCATCCTCAATGTTCATTGGACTTTCCCAGTGATAGGTTGGCAAAGAAGCTCTAATCTCTTGCATTGGACTTGTTACTTGGATGCTTAAGCGTGTGTGAATCGTTTCCTTAAACTCTTTGAGTTTCTCTCTATCTAATCTCTCCCGTTGCTGTCTCTGTCTTACCTCTCCAGGTTCTGCCTTCTTTTTGCTGTTACAACCTGCCCTAATTTCCTCCTCGATTCCCTCTCCCTGTTATTAGAGGGTAATGGGCATAAGAACGGGATACCTACCCAAACTCTGGACTCTCAGTCTACTACCAGGATTGAATGTGAGTAGGAGCTCCACTGTACTTACTCTTTGTGTCTTCAGCTGGATCGTCCTTCTTACACTTTTTGACAGTTTGTTCCCTTATGATGTAGAATATTCAACTTCTGCCTCTCTCCCATTGGCTGGCTGCTGGGCCCAATCAGCATTCAGCACTTCGGTTTCCTTCTTTGATCCCCAGAAACCTGCCTATTAATTGGTGAATTTCAGATAGAATCGAATAGAATTCTTTATTGGCGAAGTGTAATTGAACAAACAAGGAGTTTGTCTTTGGTGCATATAGCAATAACAATAGCACTTAGACTTATATACCACTTTATAGTGCTTTACAGCCATCTCTAAGCGGTTTACAGACTCAGCATATTGCCCCCAACAATTTGGGTCCTCATTTTATCCACCTCAGAAGGATGGAAGGCTGAGTCAACCTTGAGCCTGGTGGGATTTGAACTACCAAATTGTACATAAAAGAAAAGATACATTTGTCGAGAGTCAAGAATCATAAGGTACAACACTTAATAATAGTCATAGTCATAAGCAATTAAATCATACTAGGAAACAGTCAAAAAAAATTTAGGATACAAACAACAAGGTTACAGTCATACAGTCACAGTTGGGAGGGGATAGGTGATAAAAAGTGATGAGAAGATTAATAGTAATAATAGTGCAGTGTAAATAGTAGGAGAGTGTTGAGGGAATTATTTGTTTAGCAGTGATGGCGTTCGGGAAAAAACTGTCCTTATGTCTGGTTGTTCTGGCGTGCAGTGCTCTATAGCGTCGTTTTGAGGGTAGGAGTTGAAACGGTTGATGTCCAGGATGTGAGGGGTCTGTAGATATTTTCACAACCCTCTTTTTGACTCGTGCAGTATACAGGTCCTCCATGGAAGGAAGGCTGGTAGCTATTGTTTTTTCTGCAGTCCTAATTACTCTCTGGAGTCTGTGTCTGTCTTGTTGGGTTGCAGAACCAACCCAGACAGTTATAGAGGTGCAGATGACAGACTCAATCATTCCTCTGTAGAACTGGGTCAGCAGCTCCTTGGGCAGTTTGAACTTTCTGAGTTGGCGCAGAAAGAACATTCTTTGTTTTGCTTTTTTGATGACATTTTTGATGTTGGGTGTCCATTTTAGGTCTTGTGATATGATAGAACCTAGAAATTTGAAGGTCTCTACTGTTGATACTGTGTTGTCTAGCATTATAAGAGGTGGTGGTATGGGAGGGTTTCTCCTAAAGTCTACCACCATTTCTATGGTTTTGAGTGTGTTCAGTTCCAGATTGTTCTGATTACACCACGAGGCAAGTTGTACAACCTCCCATCTATATGTGGATTTGTCATTGTCTCAAATGAGACCAATCACTGTTGTATCATCTGCAAACTTCAGTATTTTAACAGGTGGATCGTTTGAGATGCAGTCATTGGTATACAGGGAGAAGAGAAGTGGAGAAACCACACAGCCTTGGGCGGGGGCTGTGCTAATTGTACAGGTATCAGATGTGATACTGCCTAGCTTCACCTGCTGCTTCCTGTCTGTTAGGAAGCTCATGATCTATTTCACAGTGAATTTTCTCTATTGGTTTAAAACTGTCTGACTGGCAGAAGAGGCCAGAGGCCATTGTAAAGCCCATGAAGCCCATTTCGAGAATGCAAGATATGACCAAATCAGTTGGGAAAAGAAATCAGTCAAATGTAAAAACCAGATGTAATTAGGAAATATATGGAATACTACCCTTTTTTGATATAGTTAGGATTCAAGCTTGCTGGCAAGTGAATCTAGAGAGGTTTTGTTCCGTGCTCCTTTAAACCCTGTTTTTTCCCCTGAGTACCATAACTTTGTATTCTGGGAGAAAATATGATTTTCTAAGCTTACCTAAGCTTAGTACACAAAGTTGTCTGCTACATTATCCTACCTGTCAATGACTACTTCAGCTTCAACCGCAGTAACACGCGGGCAAACAATCGATACAAACTCAAAGTAAACCGCTCCAAACCCGATTGCAGAAAACACGACTTCAGCAACAGAGTGGTCAATGCCTAGAACTCACTACCTGACTCTGTTGTTCCATCCTTAAACCCCCAAAACTTTAACCTTAAACCGTCTATCGTGGACCTTACTCCATTCCTAAGAGGCCTGTAAGGGGGCATGCATAAATGCACCAACTTGCCTACCATCCCTGTCCTACTGTTCCCATTTATTTGTACTTTTATGTTATGTACATACTTATACCTGCTTATACTTATATGTTTATATGTTATGTTCATACTTACGCTTGTTTTCTCATACATGCTAAACTAAAAAAAATAAAAATAAATGATATTTGGAGTCACAATAGCCTCTCCGTCAGAGTAGCCTTGTGAGATTAGAATGAGACGTTCTAAGGAGTTTCTGTTGAAAGGCTGCTTGGTTGTGATGTCTCCTGTGGATGATGATTCCTCCATGTCTTCTTCAGAGGTCTTGAGGGAGAATGAGATCATTCCTGGCATGTCAGGAATTACTGACCCTGAACTGCCAGCAAGACAGGCCTGGGCTGGGGAGAGCTTTCAGGCCAGTGAGGAAGAGAGGGAGAGCATGCAGGGCAGAGAACCAGAGGTTTACCAGAAAAGGCCCCGCCCCTCTTAATGGGCTGCACCGGGTACTATTTAGCATGGCAGGCAGGCAGAGGGAGGCATTGCTAGAAGAAATATCTGTGGGTCGTGACCCGATGTTTAATTGGGTTTCCAAGACTGCAGTTCATGAGCTACATGGATGCAGTTTAAGTTGCTTTGTGTTCGTGCTTTGGACCCGATATTTGAGCAGCTGGTTATTTGTTTGATGCACTAACTGGCCATTGCCTGGAATTTTAGTCTGGGGCTTGTTAGTGGCTGGCTTCGCTTGGAAACGACCCTCTGAACTCCTGTCCTGGGCTGTTCCTGTGAATTCTACTTGTAAACCCTGAAACTCTGACCATTGGACTGGCTGACAAACCTAATTGGAGGTTTCAAACCTCAGATTGCATTTTGCCTTCTCTTTGAAAATACCCAGGTGAGCCTTTACTCCTGAGACTCTTTTGATTTTGCCGTATGTTCATTTCCTTGTTATCTACTTGTATGATAACGATAGCACTTAGGTTTCACAGTGTTTTCCAAACCTCTCTAAGTGGCTTAGAGTCAGCATCTTGTCCCTCCCAATCTGGGTCCTCATTTGACCAACCTGGGAAGGATGGAAAGCTGAGACAACCTTGAGCGGGGAGAATCGAACTGCTAGCAATGGAATGCAGAGTGAGTCTGCAATGCTGCATTCTCACCACTGCACCACCATGGCGCTAGATCCTGAGGGTGGCGCCCTGGGGGGGGGGGGGGGGGGGGGGGGGGGGGGGGGGGGGGGGGGGCCGGTGAAAAAAATTGGGGGGGGGTGTGTTTGTTACTGCGGCGCCTCTAAAAAAAAATAGTGGCGTGGCACCCGTGCCAAAAATTAGGGTAGGGGGGGGGGGGGGGGGGGGGGGGGGGGGGGGGGGGGGGGGGTGGGGGGGGGGTCTCTGGGGGGTGGGGTTTTTTGGGGGCGGGTCTTTGGGGGGGTGGGGGGGGGCGTCTTGCCCAGAGAAATGGTCCTCAGCTGGCACAACCCCTAAACTGAGACTCTAATAGGTGAGAGTTTGCCACCATATCCTTGCCCCGGTGCCTCATAATTGCAACTGCACATTCTGAATCATCCCCTTTGTCCTCCCGAGGAGCCTTTCAGAGAAGCTAATGGTGGAAACCATCTGATCGTCAACCCTGGAGCCATCTTTGAGCATTGTCTGGGTTGCCAAAGCGAAGCTGGCTGGAGCTGTGGGAAAGGGAAGTGGGGGTAGAGATAGCTGAGGGGAATATGTAGCCAAAATCACATTCTTTCTTCTGTGAACCAAGGACACTCTCCCCAGCATCTTGGCAGGCGTGGATAGGTGGTGTCTGGGGATGGGGAGAGAGACCTGATTGGGGCATGTGATAGCTGTGTATAATGGGGAGAAGAACTTTGGAATTTGAACTGGATGGAGAAAACCCAGGAATCATCAGATTCAGGTTGGGGGGGGGGGGGGGAATATCACCATCCTGCCCGCCTCATATTGCAACGCACATTCTGAATCATCCCTTTGTCCGCCCGAGGAGCCTTTCAAGAGCTAATGGTGGAAACCATCTGATCGTCAACCCTGGAGCCATCTTTGAGCTGTCTGGTGCGGCTGGCTGGAGTGGAAAGGAGTGGGGGGGGGGGGGGGGGGGGGGGGGGGGGGGGGGGGGGGGGGGCAAGAGAGGGGGGGGGGGGGGAAAATTTTTTTTTTTGACAAGGACCCCCCTCTTGCAGGCGGTGTGTTTGGGGATGGGGAGAGGGGGGGGGGGAGACCTGATGGGGGGGGGGGGGGGGGGGGGGGGGAAATCTGACAGCTTTGGCCAGCTAATATGACATGCCTAATAAATCTATACTTTCAGGAATCTTGCCTTGCAGTTTTGATTTCATATGGGTTGTTAGTTGGAACCCAGATACTGATGTACTAGGGGAGGTGGGGCTTTTGTTCCTCCCCCTTCCTCCCAGTTACTCAGTACTTTGTACTTTTCTCTCCCCCTCCCCACTTGTTTTATGCAGACTTCTTCTTCAGGAAAACTTGAAAGTCTGGGACAGAGTGGCATCCCTTTGGGAATGGTCTCTACTATGTATCCCGCAGGTGGGCGGGAGGGGAGACCTGGTATGAGGTGGAGAACTTTTGCATGTCCAGAGAGGCCCATCTGACCTCCGTCCTAAGCTCTGAAGAGCAGGTGACACCCCTTCCCCAACTGTTCAGCCCTTAAAGGACCCCCAGAGTCCATCTCTTAAATGGGAGGACCTGAACACTGAATCGTTCCCACGCTGAGGGCTTCCTTGGACTGGTTGGTCGATCTTACGTGACCTTTTAGGGTCAAGATGTAGCCTTTTATCAGAGCCCAGAACAGAGCCTGCAGAGCAGCGTTCATATGGATGTCATAATTTTGGCCTTGAGGCTGATTCAAGCCCTGAAAAAGCCACAGATGAGTGGATCAGCAATCTGTTCCTGGGTCAACAATCAGCTGTTATCTCTGCTAAGGTGATTTCCCCAAACAATGCTAGGCAATCTGGCTCATCTGTCACCCCATTGGTTGCCAGGGTGGATTCTACTGATCTGATTGGATGACTGGGTACCCTATTCCGCCCTCATTGCTCTGCATGCGTCAACAAGAGGTTGGAAAAGCAGGCTGGAGGAAGGAAGGGTCCAATCACACCTGTCTCTTTCCCAAGAAAACTTCCTGGATATCTCCTTAAGTCCCCTAGATGTCAAGCCCAGCTCTGAGAAAATGAACTCGGCTTTCCCAGATCTCAGCCCACCCAGAGACCCCCTAATGCAGAACAAAGACTGTGCAGCTCTAGAGAAGACTGCAAGAGGAATGTCTGCCTACCTGCCTTCAATCAATCAATCAATCAATCAATCAATAACATTCTCCCAAGATTTTTGAGGTCTCAACCTGAGGAAGAGGAGATGGTCCTGGAGATGTGTGGGTGACAAACCCTATGGGGCTTTAAGGGTCAAACCCAGTTTTTTGAATTGAACTCAGAAGCTAACAGGAGGGCAGTACATCGTAGTACTATCATCACATGCTTAGGTCAGCAGGTTTGCCAACCTCCAGGCTGTTGAACGGTGCCATTGGGTTTTCTGTTCACAATTGTGCAATTGTGAATCATGTTGAAGTTGTGCAAGATTGGAAGATGCGGAGAGGCCTGGTCCTCAGAGTCACCAAAAGTCAGACACGACTCAATGAATAACATCTTCTTCATCAGACTGTAGAATTCTGGACCAAATGAAGCTCCTAAATCATCTTCAAGGACAGCCATACATATAGTGACTACAGCAGTAGTCCAGTGGATATAAAGAAACTCTGTGTGTGTGTGTGTGTGTGTGTGTGTGCGCGCGCGTGCGTGCACGCACCTTTGAGTCAGTTTTGACTCCTAGAAATTATGGATGGGACCTTGCCTTCTTCTTCCTGGGGTTAAGAGTCAGAGATTGGCCCAAAGTCACTCAAGCTGTCCTTGTGTCTAAGGCAGAACTGGAACTCTCTGTCTCCCGGTTTCTGGCCTGGTGCCTTAAATCCCTACAGCAACCTGGCTCTCAGCAACTCAGGAGGAAGGTGGGGAACAGCTCAGCCCCCAAAGCTATTGGGAATCTATTTGGCTTTTCCTTTGAAGAGGAGAACTTCTCTCACACAATAATATTCAGGGCCAGGCCAGGCCAGAGATGTGAGCTATGGGATGCCAAGGGCTGCTTTTCCAGGGCTGCCCCCTCGGCAGTGCCATCACAATCCCTCCATAGCTGTGCTTTGCTGAGGACCCCCAGCAGACAATCAGCAGGCTCCTTGACTCACAGGGCAGGGGTTGCCTTCAGCTGGGAAGAGAAAAGCAAGCAAGCCAGGCCAGAGGAAGGAAGGACCACTCAATCCAGATGAGAGCTTGCGCAGAAGTCAAGTAACAAAAGAGCCAAGAACAACTCTGCCTAAGGGAAATGCTCAGCGAGGAGGTATGGATTACCCAAAAGATGCCTTGAGAGTGACCAACTGTCCCCCATCAGTGGGAGAAGTGACCAGGAAATGTTCTCACTTCATCAGGAGGCTGATGCTCCTGCTTCCTTCTTCTTTCTCATTGGGTAGAAATGTTTTTTGGCTCGAAAGGTCTGGTTTGGCTGAATCCATGTTCCTGACATGCTATCAATTGTTCTTAAATCCTTGCTATTCTCTCCAACGATGGAAAACCAGAGGGCAATGATGCAAACCCCTGTATTTGAGCAGATCTGGTGATATAGACGGCTTTCAAGTGTGGGAACCTATGCCCCATAATCCTCAGATCCTATTTATAAATGACTTCACAGACATTTGAATTGTACCCAGAGGTCCAAGAGTAACCACCGCAGCTCATGAAGTAGAAATGGACAAAATGGAGTCTTAACCGTACCAATGCTCCTCCATTTCCTCAGCCAGACCCCTCTGATATTGTCCGAAGGGCTCAAGAGTTGAATCTAGGATTGGTGGGCTTCATCAAGCCATCTTTCCTTGGGTAGATTTATTCAGACATTCTTCAACTCTTGAACTCCGATACCCAAATTTCATGGTCCTTTCTTCCTTTCCCCAACTGTGACCTTCCGGTGACATTTAGTTGTCCTTGGCCTTTGCCTTCCTGATGGTTTTTGTCATTTTGAAGGCTCCAAGGTTCTCTACTGCGTGATAGGCTAGTCTGTATCTGCTATGATAGTTGCAATGTTGGAAGGGCAACCAGTTGGCTGCTGAACATTTGTGAGTCTTGGTTTCGATGCCCACATTCCAGAAATGGCAGGTTATGGGTATCCTCTGCTGACTTATGTGACTGGCGTTTCTTTCCCCTTTATCTCCAAGCCATTGCTCCTAAGGAACCTACAGCCAAACCAGCTCTTGGTGGCAAGATTGACCTGAACCAAAGACCTATTATGAAAATCCCCACCAAATACTGGTGGATCGTGATTTCTATTGCCACAGGAGTCCTTACAGTCATCTTGGCAATATCAGTCCAAACATGTAAGTTTAATTCTTCTTGCTAAAGGATGTTTTCCTTTCCTGGAAGCTGAAGAAGCTGGATGGCCCTACTTTCTTTCATGAACATAATCTTTTCATGGAATCCAGAGTTGGAAGGGACATTTGGAGGTTTTCCAGTCCAGCCCCCTCAGGCAGGAAATCTTATACCATTCCAGACTGTCCAGTCTCTTCTTAAAAGCCTCCAGTGTTGGACACCCACAACTTCTGGATGCAAACTTTTCCACTGATTAATTGTTCTGTCAGGAAATTTCTCCAGAGTTCTAGGTTGGTTCTCTCCTTGATTGGTTTCCATCCATTGCTTCTTTTTCTGCCTTCATCTGCTTTGGAGAATAGGATGACCCACTCTTCTTTGTGGCAGCCCTCAAATACTGGGAAATTGCTATCATGTCTCCCCTAGTCCTTCTTTTCTCTAGAATGGCCATGCCCAGTTTCTGCAATGAAAAAACATTCTTCATATGTTTTAGCCTCCAGTCCCCTAGTCATCTTTGTTGCTCTTCTCTGCACTTTTTCCAGACTCTGTGTCTTTTTTTTTTATAATATGGTGATCAAAACTGGATACGGTATTCTAAATTTGGTCTTAATAAGACTTTATAAAGTGATACTGCTAATGCTCTCCAATCAGGAACCTAGGAGATCCTGATTGGACAGCATTCACAGAACACAATGTAACCAGAATCAAGTCACCATCTTTTATGGGACCCATTCTGCGTTCCCTGGTTTTGGATCGTATCTATCCCATCTTGAACCAAAATGAACAATGCAAATTATAATCCCTTTGGGGCAGACTGTAATCTAGAAATGTCTCAGTTCCCACAAATTCTACCCCATTAGGATTTAGAACTTGTTAGGGATATACACCCTAGCAGAACGTGCAACGGTAGTCAGTCAGGCAGGCAGATATGTGGGATAAACGTTGTTGTAGCTTACACTCAGTAAATCAGATACACTGTGCCAGTTAAATAGTTTTTATTCCAGTAAGAGTTATAGCATAGTCAAACAGTCCATATATCATACACTTAGTTCAGTCCGTCCGGGGATTATCCATTAGCAAAGCCCAGTGTCGAAAAAGAGGTCAGTAAACTTACAAATAATCAGTCCAGTAATATATCTCTTTTTGCAGTAGAGATATGAAGAAAATCAAACCTCTTTTCTTCGTTCAGCAATAGCAGGGAAAACACGCAGTTATCACCATCAATCCATCATTGTCAGCAATCCAGTAAAAGCCAGCAAACAGTGAGCTCTCTTGCTCCCTCTTATGGTGATTTTACAACCGCACCCAAAATACATGTTTTACAGTTAAAGTGATACACACACTTAAACTCACTAACATAGTTTATATATATTATTTTACCCAAACTAAGTTAGGTAACCATGTTATCCCTAACAGAACTTACTATATACTTTTCGGGGCGATCAATTTGTTTCTGTCAGCCCATTTCTTCTGATCAAAGGTTCAGGGTCATTTTGGCAATGATGGATGTCATTGATGGCTAATCCTCTCCTTCAGAGAATGCTTAGATATTGAGCAATGGTAGGAGAGCTGTGTTAGGCCATAGGATCAAAACATCAGAATGCATGTGATGTTTCTCGCCAACACATTTTATGAAAAGGCACAAACCTTCAGAAGCTCATCCTCATTCAGTCAGATGATGAAAATAATCGGAAGATGTGAACTGCAGTTCAATACCACTTTGACCTTAGATACCCAGAAGCTTCTTAACTATAACCAGAGGTTGTGGGAGGAACTGCTGGCTGCTTGTGAAGGAAGCAGAGGGTGAATAGAAAAAAGAGAGGCAGTTTGAATTGCTTCCATTGCATTTCAAATTCCCAGAGGTTGTGGGAGGAGCCGCTGGCTTCTTGTGAAGGAAGCAGAGGATAAATAGAAAGGAGAAAGATAGCGGCCCACATGCCTAATGGCACGCAAATCATATAACTATAAACCAAGAATACCAATAAGACATTTAGAGTAAGTGCGCTTGAGATTGTGATTTTATTTTATTTCAAAATGACCGGCTTAGTTCAATGTAATACTTGTTTTACGGCTGTCTTTCGTAGTACTCTTTTCAAACTTGGATACTGTCCTCTTTGTAAAAAAATTACCAATCTACATGGACAGATTACCTATCTAGAATCTCTAATCTGTGCTCTCCAAGAAGAAATTAGGTGCCCAATCCAGCCATCTATTGAGCTGCCGTGCTACCAGCCCCCACTACCACAAAGATCCTACAGGAAAAGGGCAGTATGGACAACCGTGGGATCTGGCAGGGTGAGAGCTGTGGAGCATAAACACAAAACTTTTGCTGTGTCCCAGCATAACAGATACAATACCCTTGTTGATCTTAATAGGGACACTAAAGTGACAGGTCAAGGTAGTTGTGATAATGATAACTTAAGTAAGCCGGGGATCATGGTCCTAGAAGAAGAACTTACTTTGGAAAGGAGAAAGTGTGAATCAGGTATTACGCACCAGTCACACAAGAAAAGCAAGGCATCCAAAAAGAGAAGCCACCTTCTGGTTGGGGACTCAATTGTAAGGGATGTAAATTTAGGAAAGGATACTGAGGTTTTGAAAGAGGTCAGGTGTCTGCCAGGTGCTACTACCAGCAGAGACAAGAAGCGTATTCTTAAGATAGTCAAGAATGCCAGCAAGGACTGTGATGTTTATGCTATTATACATCTTGGTACAAATGATCTGTCCCAGAAGGATGTACTTTCTGTTCAGAAAAACTTCCAGAGCTTGGGGTATGAACTTAGTAATATGGATTGTAGGCTTATCTTTTCAGAGGTTCTACCAGTATACAAGGAACAAAAAGGGAAAGGGCAGCGTGTAGCAGAGTTTAATGTTTGGCTAAAGGAGTGGTGTCAAAGGGAAGGCTTTGGTTTTATTAGTCATGATGTCTGCAGCTGGTCCAATGAAAAACTGTACAAAAGAGATGGTTTGCATCCATCAAAGAAAGGGACTGACTTACTTGACGTTAAATTCACAGATTTCCTGGATAAACATTTAAACTGAACAGCGGGGACAGAGAATTAATGGATTCAGAACATCTCTGTCCCCAGCAACCTAAAACTAATAAAGATACCAGTACATGCAAAATAAATATTTGTGCAGGTAAGGTTATCAACCTTGCTGTCAACCAAAACCAAGCATTTAATAGTGAGTGCCATACCATGTGCACAAATCAAACAGGTGGCAAGAAAGTAGGGACAGGCAGGCACAACACAGGTTATGTAGACAGTAAACACAGTGTCAGACATAAAGATCTCAAGTGCCTGTATACAAATGCACAAAGTCTGGGGAACGGGCAGGGCAAACTCGAACTACGAATAAATGAAGGTAAATATGATATATTTGGAATAACAGAAACTTGGTGGGATGAAACCCATGACTGGAACATACTGGTAGAAGGATACAAACTATTCAAAAAACAACAACCAGACCCCATAAAAGAGGAGGTGGAATTGCACTGTATGTAAAGGACCACTATATTGCTACAGAAATGCATGAAACCAAAGATGAAAACCTCCTAGAATGCATATGGGTCAATATAAAAGAAAAAAAGAATGACATGGCCATAGGTGTATATTATAGGCCACCCAATCAAGCAGAAAAAATAGATGTCCTTTTTGCCAGCCAACTAACAAGCATATGCAGGAAACACACAACAATAGTAATGGAAGACTTCAATTATCCTGATATCAATTGGAAAACTAATTCTGCACCAAGTGAGAAATCAAATAAGTTCCTAACCAACCTAGCTGACAACTTTGTTGTCCAAAAGGTAAAGGGTGAAACTAGAGGGACAGCCATACTGGACTTAATTCTTACAAACAGAGAAGGAGTGATAGAGGGAGTTGAAACTGCAGGAACGTTGGGTGAGAGTGACCATGTCATACTAGAATTCAACATAACACAAACACAAGCAACAGAACATAATGACACCAGAGTCTTGGATTTAAAAGAGCTGATTTCAATAAACTCAGAGAGAACTTGGGAAAGATTCCATGGATGAAAATCCTAAAGGGGAAAACAACTCAAGAATTTTGGGAAACTCTAAAAAGTATGATCATAGAAGCCCAGACCAGCACAATACCACTGAGAAAGAAAAATAAGAAATCCAAGAAGAAACCAGCATGGCTGCACAAAGATCTCTCTGGCAAATTGAAAGAAAAAAAGGACAAGTACAAAAAATGGAAAGAAGGACATACAGCTAAGGCAGAATATCAGCAGATAGCCAGAATCTGCAAAGATCAGGATAGCAAAGGCTCAGAACGAACAAAGACTTGCAACAAAAGTCAAAGATAATAAAAAGAGTTTCTTCCAACATATAAATAACAAGAAAAAAAATCAAGGAAACAATCGGTCCACTAAAAAGAGAAGATGGCAAGGAAGTAACAGGCAACAGAGAGAAAGCAGAACTGCTTAACTCATTCTTTGCATCTGTCTTCACGCAAAAAGAAACTATAGCTCAACCCACCAAAAACATAACTGTAAAAGACAGACCAGAAATAAAAGTTAAAATAAGCAAAAAAATAGTAAGAGAACACCTATCTGATCTTGATGAACACATATCACTGGGGCCTGATGGATCACATCCCAGAGTTTTAAAGGAGCAGGCAGAGGTCATCTCAGAACCACTGCACCATATCTTTCAAAAATCCTGGAGCACCGGGGAACTACCAGAGGACTGGAAAAGAGCTGATGTGCTTCCCATCTTCAAAAAGGGGAAAAAAACAGACCCAGGAAACTATAGACCAATCAGCCTAACATCAATACCCGGGAAGATACTGGAAAAGATAATAAAAAAACAGATCTGCCAACATCTAGAAACATGTAAAGTAATAACTAGCAGTCAGCACGGGTTTGTTAAAAACAGACCATGCCAAACCAATCTTATCTCATTCTTCAACACAGTGACTAAATTAGTAGACCAGCAAAATACTGTGGACATAATATATTTAGATTTCAGTAAGGCATTTGATAAAGTAGACCACAACCTACTTCTTAGTAAGCTAGAAAAAAGTGGAATAGCTAACACCACCACTAGATGGATTCGCAACTGGCTGGCAAACCGTACTCAACAAGTAGTCCTTAATGGGTCTAAGTCTACATGGAGGGAAGTATGCAGTGGGGTGCCACAAGGTTCTGTCTTAGGCCCAGTACTCTTCAATATCTTCATTAACAACTTAGATGAGGGAATAGAAGGGGAACTTACCAAATTTGCAGATGATACTGAGCTGGCAGGAATAGCTAACACCCAAGAAGATAGGCTCAAGATCCAGATGGATCTTGACAGACTAGAACACTGGGCCGTATCTAACAAAATGAAATTCAATGTAGAGAAAAGTAAAGTCCTACACTTTGGCAAGCAAAACCAAAAGTACACATATAGACTGGGTGAAACCAGGCTCAATAGCAGGAACTGGGAGAGGGATCTTGGAGTTTTAGTGGACAACCAGCTAAATATGAGCCAGCAGTGTGCAGCAGCCATCAAAAAAGCTAATGCAATCCTGTATTAACAGAGGGATACAGTCAAGATCAAGGGAAGTACTAATACCACTCTATAAAGCCTTAGTAAGACCACACCTAGAGTACTGCATCCAGTTTTGGTCACCACATTATAAAAAAGATGTTGAGGCTCTAGAAAAAGTGCAGAGAAGAGCAACCAGGATGATTAGAGGACTGGAGGCTAAAACATACAACGAACGGTTGCAGGAACTGGGCCTGGCTAGTCTAGTAAAGAGAAGGATCAGGGGAGACATGATAGCGGTCTTCCAATATTTGAGGGGCTGTCACAGGGAGGAAGGGGTCAGGCTTTTTTCTAAAGCTCCTGTAGGCCAGACAAGGAATAATGGATGGAAACTGAACAAGGAGAGATTCAACCTGGAAATAAGGAGAAACTTTCTGACAGTGAGAACAATCAACCAATGGAACAGTTTGCCCTCGGAAGTTGTGGGAGCGCCATCAGTTGTGATTTTCAAGAAGAGATTGGACTGCCATTTGTTAGAAATGGTGTAGGGTCTCCTGCTTGGGCTAGATGACCTACAAGGTCCCTTGCAACTCTGATTATCTGTATCTATATACATTTATTTTTTTAAAAAATATGAAATGTACTGAGGAAATGTGATGGACACATGAACTATAGCACGATTAAATGATATTATAAGTTGCCCAAAGATGCTTAGTGGCCACATAAATCTAATAAAATGTCAATAAACACATTTTACACAGGAAATACACAACAAAGTACATAGGAGAGAAATAAATTATTCAAATACAAGGGACTCTATTGATGGACTCTAGTATAATTATTGAAAATTTACTAAGCCAGGGCTGTCAAACTTGTGGCCCGCAGGCCAAATGTGTCACATGCTGGCCACGCCCCTGCCAGGTTTAGCGAAGGAGGGAAAAGTCATGTTATGTCATGTTACACCAGCGTGATGATGCAAGTTTGACACCCCTGCACTAAGCAATCAGTGAATCAACCAAGCTGGGCCCAAGCCCAGCTCTGTCATCCAGTGTATGCAGGGATGACAAGTGTCATCATAAAAGACAAGATTGTGGCCACAGTGGTACAATTAACATTCTACCTGTTTTTCAGGTGTTGTGTTGCAGCTGCCATCTTGAATTTTTGACATCTCTTGGCATGACAGTCACCAAGGGGAATAACTAACTTTCTCAGGCCCTGGGGAACCAGTTTCACTGGGTTAACCTTCTCCCACATGAAACTCTTCAGAAGATGTTGCATTGGTGAAAGCTGATGGTCCAAGCATCAAGGGAGCATCTTCAAACCTTAATCTCTATGTGTCTTAATCACTATAGACAATGCAATGCTTGCAGAAGACTGGATTCCTTATGAAGAGCCGATGAAAAAACTGAGGATTACTTTGTCCATTGGGGTCAGGGATGAAAAGATCAAGTATAATGAGAACGGTAAGTGCAAAAGGTGATCCTGACTAGTTTGGAACCACAATCCCATTTTGAGACCAGGGAAAAGGAACAAGCCCCCTTTCCTAAAGACACATCCTATCAAGAAACGCCATGGTTGGAAGAGCTAGTAAGAATGATCTGCCTAACACAATAATAACACAAGGCTTACCAGTACTCCTTCGTTCAAGGGATCTTGTCCAATACCAGCGCTAGGCTTAGTCTGTGCTCCACGGTGAGGGTTATGAACTGCCTCCAGGCAGCTTCGCTTTGTTGAGTGTTCGCCTCTGCTTCACGGATCTCCAGCCCCAAAGTGTTTACTTTTCCAATTATTGATTGTGAAAGCAGCTCTCACCTTTTCCCAAAGTCTCCCTCCATAAGAAAGGTGGGTTTTTTTACCACGGCAAGGAGGTCAAGTGATACTAAGTCAGTAACCTAAATTAGAATGAGGGCAAGAACCTAATTAGGTCAATTTTATCTTTGGGATAAAATTGATAAAAGATAAAGATAAAATTGACCTGGAAAACCAAGGCATATATGAAGTCCCCTGTGCATCAAGTCCTGCCACATACATTGGACAGACCAATAGAAGAATAAGTACCCACCTGGATGAACACAAAAATGCAGTAAAAAAGCTGGAACACACTTCCTCACTAGTCCAACACATGGAAGCCACAGGTCATAGCATCAACTTCAATGGCACCAAAACCCTAGCCACTATAGAAAACCCCAGCCACAGAATCATCAGAGAAGCCATAGAGATTGAAAAAAGACCAGAAAGCATGAATAGAAGAGATGATTCCACCAGACTGTCAATCATTTGGAAGCCTGCACTCACAAACAAAAAAATCTCCACACCACAAGCCAGGCAAACACCTGGGCACAAACAGATCCCCCCTGATACCTCCAGCTCAAACACACCCCAAGCAGGCACCCAGATGAAACCTAGCTTCCTAACTAATGATAGACGTCCATTTACTCAGAGCCAAGCTGCACTAAAAGCCTCCAATAAAGTAACACAATGTTGCCAGCCAATCAAGACAAAAAAAAAGCCACAAAACAGACAGAAGATATTAAAAACACCAATCAAGCAGAACACAGCAAACTCCAAGACCAATAAACACAGACCAAGACTCCCAACCAATCAGGATGAAGAAAAAACCATTCTGGCACAGCAGTAGGCTAGCCCCAAATTTAAAACTGAAACGGCTGTGAAAGTCTGACTCACAGACGAACACAATACAGAAGCCTGATGATGGCAGATGAGATTCTGCCGAAACGTCGCTACAACTTTAAAAGCACAACTATAATGACGTGGGAAAATACGCTTCAGGCTGGTGCTTTCAAGGGTTTCTTCAGGTGTCCGCTTGTGTTGTGGAGCTCCCACAATATATATATTAACTATATATATATTATATGTATATTAACTATATATATATTAACTCAAGGTAAATCGCACCAAACTTGAATGCAGGAAATACGACTTTAGCAACAGAGTGGTCAATGTCTGGAATCCTCTACCTGACTCTGTGGTTTCTTCCCCAAACCCCAAAAACTTTAACCTTAGACTGTCTGCTATTGACCTCACCCCTTTCCTAAGAGGTCTGTAGGGCGTGCATAAGCGCACCAACGTGCCTACCATCCCTGTCCTATTGTTTCTTTTATTTTTCTTATATGTATCTATGTATTCATAACTATGTTTATCTTGTAAGCAATTGACAAACCAAATTATATATATATATATATATATATATATATATATATATATATATATATATATATATATATATATATATATATATATATATATATAATGTTTTCTTAAGTTTTCATGGGTACTCACATGTATGGTGTTCGGCTTGGTTTGGGTATTTTCCCACGTCATTGTAGTTCTTTTAAAGTTGTAGCAACGTTTCAGCAGAATCTCATTGTCAGCCTCAAGAGATATCCATCCCTACCTATCAAGATATTTCCGCCTCTAATTATGGCTCATTTGTTGCTATGCTTTTACTTCTCTTTCGGCTGTCATGAAACGGTGGGAGGGGGAATCTTCGAAGGGAAGAAGGCAGGAGGTGTTTTGCATTCCTTTGCTGGGTAAAGAAAGGAGGGGATTCTTTGTTGTAACTTTCCATTTCTCACTAACCTCTGTCCTTTTTATGCGCAACTGCGAACTTTTATCAAAATATGTCAAGGTCACTGACAGTAGCCTCATCATCACCTAGAGATGACCACATGATCCTATTCAGAAGTTTTAATTGGAAGAATCATTTGATCTCTGGAGGGGGAGCAATTCTATCCCTTTGTATATGCATTTTACCCGCCAATATTTTAGTTTCGAATTGATTCTGTTGCTACCATTCATTTTCCAGTAAAAGATAAATTCTGCTCTACACCATGGAGTCTGGAGTATTTCTTTCTTGGGATTTAGAAGGAGCACAGTCTGACACTCATCTGCCATCATCAGGCTTCTGAAGCCTGATGATGGCAGATGAGATTCTGCTGAAACGTTGCTACAACTTTAAAAAGAACTACAATGACGTGGGAAAATACCCGAACCAAGCCGAACACCATATATATATATATATACTTCCAACTTTACGCGGGAGAAAACCCGAATAACCAAAGATCCACATATATGTATATGTATATGTGTATGTGTATGTGTGTGTGTGTGTGTGTGTGTGTGTGTGTATGTATGTATGTATGTATGTATATAAATACATAACAGTTAAGATGGCCAAAGACCAGAGCAAAGCCAGGTAAGGGTAACAGTTCAAAAGGCAGCAGAATATGATATTGAACTTAGAAAAGGCCAGCTCTGAGGACAAGTGGTGGGCAGGGGGACAACAAGCCCACTAATCGGGATGATGCTGGCTCTCACAGTTTCAGCAAGTGGCAACCCTGATTGAGCTCTGAAACCTTAAGCAGTGGGAGCCATCTGAGGATTTGAGGGCTGTGCAGTCCTTGGTGCTCTCTGAGCTTGGTTGGGTGTGGGGTTGTTGTTGTTGTTTTTTTTTTGAGAAATGTCATTATCCAACTAGCTAACATTTTCAGCACTAAAGACAATACCTAGTAGGGAAATTAAATGTCTTTAGAAAATTATAACCAGAGCCCAGAGACCACCAAGGACCCTGCAGTTCAACCTTGAGCTACAAATATTCTCTTCTTTAGGTAATTCTAGGTCTGTTTGGCCAAACTGGGAAGTTAAAAAAGAAATCTCAAAATGCTCAAATGCTCACAAATAATCCCATCTTCCCAATTGTCACCGCAGCTTCCTAGATCTTGGGAGGGGGGGAGGAGAGGCATTTCTAATGCCTTTAAATCCTCCAGAGTTTTTTCCTGCAAGTGTCTGTTCTGAGTGTGGAACAGGAAATCAACTTCTAACTACATCTGGTTTTAGCTCTGAAGGTCTCAAGGTTAGTAGAGAAAATGCCACAAATGTTCAAGTTATCTGAAGATGGCTTTGCTGCAGACAAAGAGAAATATCGTAAGTATTTTGTTTCGAAAGAGAATGCTATGTCACAATTTATCATTTTACCCTAATGTAGTAAAGAAGGAGACCATACATATCTGTATGTACCTCAACATCTATGAATTCACCTTTTATCCCCCAAATTTAAAGCACTAAAGTTCTAATGCTGAATATGTCCTCCTCTTCCTCCTCTCCATCTTCCCTCCTCCTCCTCTTTCTCCTCTTCCTCTCCTCCTCCCTCCTCCTTGCTTCCTCGTCCTGGTGCTCAAGACTGCTTTAAGGCAGCATCTCTTAAAACATTTCCCCTTAAAGACCCTTCCCAGTTGAAAAATTGACCCCAAAGAACTTTTGTTTGTTGGTTATATTTATAAACAAACCAACAAATATCAGTAATAAATAAATAATAAACTCATTAGAAAGTAGCATAAATATTTTTCATGGAATAACACCCTGTATTTTAAATACCATAGATGGATGGAAGGATGGATAGATAGATAGATAGATAGATAGATAGATAGATAGATAGATAGAATAATGAGAAGACTGACATTGTTCAAAATTGTTATGATTTTATTCCCCCATGGTCTGGCAAATAATTTTGATTGTGTGGAAAGGGTCTTGGGGGACCCCTTAAAGGGGCTACACTTTAAGGCTTCAAGATGAGGAATGAACAGCCACTAGGGGCAGAAAAGAGACACAGAACACTCTTGATGCCACCTAGTGGTTGCTCGGAACTTTCTTTCCTTATTCTTTGGCAGTGGCCTCACATACTTATTTTTATAAAGGCATTTCTGGTTGAAACACAAACTTTTGATGCCCAGGCAGATTGTACTACAGAACCACCACCTTCAAGCAGGATTCAAAAACTAGATGTAAAGCTAACTCTGGGGGAGCACTTGGCTGACAACCCACCTGGTCTAATCAGGAATCTTCAGGAAGGTTACAAATATGGGCCAGAGATCAGTTGCCTCCTTCTGCTATTGCTTCCCGGGAGCTGGCAATGATCGGGAGAGAGGCACCAGCCATCGAGAGTAATGGTTGTTGGATTAGGCTCCAACGTGTGGCTCAGAGCCAAACAGAGCCTCCTGGGTCTTGTGAATTGCCCTCTTTCCTACAGTCAAGAAAGGGTGTGGATAAAGAAAATGTGAATGCATTGAGCCTCCAGCTCCTTGATCATTGTTTAGCAGATCATCTGTCAAAATGAGGAATCTGGGGAACTGACCAAGAGAGACTGTGCTCCGTGTTACTAGTGTTCAGGCCATAATTGAAGACGCAATCCTCTGCATTGTAGGGTGCACCCCAGGGCACATGAAATGTCTTGGGCTTCTGTTAAATGAGAAATAAGAGTGTTTGGGGATTGAGCTCCCATGGTTTTTAATGTGTTTTGAGGCTCCCCAGATGCAGTTAGAAGTAAAAACTGAAATCACTCATTGCCAAATCGGCTAACATATATTTTTCTCTTTGTGTTAATTCCTCTTAGAAGCTCTGTTTAAAAAAGGACCAAAAATTAGTGATAACTGGAAGCTTTTTGGCTGGAATCTCTACTATATTTTTTTTTTTTTTTTTTTTTTTTTTTTTTTTTTTTTTTTTTTTTTGGGGGGGGGGGATGTGGGTTGAGGGGTTTTTTTTTTTTTTTTTTTTTTTTTTTTTTTTTTTTTTTTTTTTTTTTTTTTTATTTTTTTTTTTTTTTTATTTTTTTTTTTTTATTTTTTTTTTTTTTATTTTTGGGATTTAATAAAAAAAAAAAAAAAAAAAATAAAAAAAAAAAAAAAAAAAAAATAAATAAAAATATTTCAAAAGCAAATGAAAGGAAAACCTGGCATGATGCCAAATACTTTTGCAAGTCCAGAGATTCCCACCTGACCTCCATCCTGAGTGAGGAAGAACAGGTTTGGTATTATTATTGTTGTTATTATACACAAAAATGACAGTATACACAGCAGACGAGATAACCATGCTGGGTTTCGTATCACAAATCACTAGTCGAACCCTTCCCTAGTGTTTAGGACTGTGTGATGTATCAGCGGATTATGCGAGCAGATCCCAGTAAGGTGGCCTTCTGCAGCTGACCAGTGGTGATCTTGTCAGCGCCAATTGTTCTTAAATGCTTGCCTAGGTCTTTAGGCACAGCACCCAGTGTGCCCAGTACCACTGGAACCACCTGCACTGGTTTGTGCCAGAGTCTCTGCAGTTCGATTCTCAAGTCCTGATATCTGGTGACTTTTTCAAGTTGTTTCTCGTTGATTCTGCTGTCACCAGGTATGGCAATGTCGATGATCCACACTTTTTTCTTCTCCACAATCATGATATCTGGGGTATTGTGTTCCAAAACTTTGTCAGTCTGTATTCAGAAGTCCCATAGTAGTTTTGCATGCTCAGTTTTGATCACTTTCTCAGGCTTATGATCCCACCAGTTCTTTGCTACAGGCAAATGGTAGTTGTGACACAAATTCCAGTGGACCATCTGAGCGACTGTGTTGTGACACTGTTTGTAGTCAGTCTGAGCTATTGTCTTGCAACAGCTCAGTATGTGAACAGTGGTTTCATCCGCTTCTTTGCAGAGTTTGCATTTGGGGTCATCAGCAGATTTTTCTATTCTGGCTTTGATTGCATTCGTTCTGGTGGCTTGTTCCTGGGCTGCAAGAATCAGGCCTTCTGTCTCTTTCTTCAGTGTTCCGTTGGTCAGCCATAACCAGGTCTTTTCCTTGTCTACTTTTCCTTGGATCTTTTCAAGGAACTGTCCATGTGGTGCTTTGTTACAGCTGCTGTCAGCCGAGTTTGCATCGCTGTTTTCCTATACTGATTCTTGGTTTGCTGCACTTTGAGCAGCTTCCTTTTGTTGACCTCCATCAAAGTTGGTTCAACACTGTCTTTCACATTATTATTATTATTATTATTATTATTATTATTATTATTATCTTCCTTCTCATATTTGGGGGCTTTCAACACAGCACTCCATCTTGGCTAAATGCTGGCATCTTCCTATCCTTCTGTCTGCTATTATTTTAAATTTCCATGCACAAGAGTTTGTAACTTTTTGCAACTGGGATTACATCATCACTGGAAGTTTTAAAGAAGAGATTGGACAGCTATTTGACTGGAATGGGATAGGGTCCCCTGCTTGAGCAGAGGATTGGACTAGAAGACCTCCAAGGTCCCTTCCAACTCTTATTTTGTATCTTAATTGACCAGAACACTCTATGCAATGGGGCCTGAATCAGAAGATCAGAGGCGACAGGCCAAAATAGCTCCCATTCAGAATAAACTCTTTGACTCCCAGGCCTGGCATGCTTCCATTGAACAGGGTTGGGGCATAAAGGTGGAAACTCCTGCGTCCCATCTTCAAAATTGTGGTGTGACTTGTCTCACCATAATATGGAGCTGATGTTTCTTCAGGTAAACGCAGTTCTTTGGCAAACAACAGTGAACTGTTCATTGTTGATTTTATGGCACTGGGGCTACACAAACCGAACATGAATCTCATTTTGTGAAGCTGCCCCACCTTTTCTTTTCATTATTGTGTCTTTGTAGAAGTTCATCTCTTCAAAGCTCAACGAGTCTGCCTGGATTGGCCTCACGGATGAAAATGTGGAAGGCCACTGGGCCTGGTCGGATGGTTCCAGATTAATAATACAGTGAGTCTCCAGGATATGATCATTTGACGTCTACCTCTCCAAGCCTTATTTCAAACCTGTAGCTTAATTAATTTAGACTCCAGGCAGCTCAGGTTGGCATGGGTGCTACAGAGTATGCGTAATGCTAACAGAGTTTATGCTAAACAAAGAGTTTATGCATGCTTCCTGTTGTCAGGCGATGCACTGTAGCCAGACAAAATCAAGAATATTACGGCTTCATACAATGGCCTGCTTTTACATAATCTGCTGAGAAAATGGGCTGAACTATGAACGATCCAGCCTAATGTTGTATGAACCCAGTTCATTTGTACCAATTCTTGGTCCAATGACGGCTATGCTTCAGAATGGGGCAAAGATTTTGTCCTCTGCCTTATGGTTGTCCCATGCAATTGGTCCTCTTCTCTTTTGCAAGCGAGCCCTCCAAATTCTGGCCAAGGCAGCACATTTGGGCTTGATCTTGCATTCTGCCAACCTTCATTGACTATTTTGCCTGGGAAAGTGAACGACAGGGGGCAGCAGTGGGGAGAAGAGTGGCAAGTCCCCCAAACATCCTATACTCCTTCTTGACTCCACCTCCACTCTAAGTTGTCGTTCCTTTAAACAACATTGGATTTCTTTTGCTGCATGTAGAAAACCAACTGCCAGTCCTGCCCCAACTTGATACCTTAAGTAAGAATGATCCTTGACTCCATTCGGTGTGAAAGATTTACCTTACTAAAGGCCAAGTGGATTACAGTATAGCAAAACCAGAGCTGAAGTTTGTGTGCCAAACTTTCCCAGTTAACTTTTCCTACCCAGTTCCTCCCCCTTGCTGGTCTCTTATTGTCCAGTTACATTTGAATAAATTGCTTTGGGAACTGCCTTTCCATTCCCAGCCCTTTGACCTTGAGATGGTGTCTCTGGAAGCTATGATGAGTTGTTAGCTTTCCTCCCTCCCTCCCAGATCCCTCCCCCCCATAGTTCGTGGCAGGCTGGGAGCTAGCAAATATGAAATTCGAGTGTATGATTGCAGTTATGACACCAACACCCCCCCACTCTCTTCTTAGATACTGGGCGAATGACAATCCCAATGGATCCATTAGTGATAGAGAAGTAGATGAAGACTGTGCTGCCATAAAACCCACAGGAAGTGATTTGAACTGGATCAATGATGATTGCCAAGAACTTAAAAGATGGGTTTGTAAGGAGAGATCAGTTGCAGGCTCCAATTAATTGGAGAGATTAGTGTCTGGCGACACATAAAATTCACCAATGTTGACTGGCACATTAAAGTTGGAGAAAAAATGAGGAATATGACCTTTTAGAACCAAAGCCTATCAGATTTCTATTGCAGTCACCAAATAAATATGCACTTCCAACTATAAAGGTCTCCAGTATGATAGCTATCTCTTTAGCTAAACCACAGGAATCCATTCTTAATGACTGTTGTTGTTTTTGAGTTGGTGCATGGAGTTTGAAAATGATGTGGAAATAATCGCTGGACTTCACCTGAGCATAGTAATCTAGATTCTTTTAGGATTCCTTGAGTCTGAAAAGAAAATGGGATCAGGGGTTCACAGAGAATGGTTTAAAAAAAGTCATCTTGGTATACCCATTGGTATGGTATAACTGAAGCTCTGCTGCCTGGTTTTGTGTGTGTGTGTGTGTGTGAGAGAGAGAGAGGGGGAGGGGAGGGAGGGAGGGAGAGAGAGAGAGAGAGAGAGAGCAAGCACTCGGATGCTATGGTGGATTGACATTTGAAATGAGACACAGGGAACTGTCTCTGAGAAAATGCCAACCCTGAGAGAACTCAGGTAGCAGTATTTATTGAGAAAAACACAAGCAAAAATACAGTATGCATATTCAGAAAACAATGACCTCAACAGGAGATTACTTCACCAGCATGAGAACACACAATCTTGGAAAGTCCCAGATGTTACCTTGCTAGGATGAGATCATACAGCCACAGAAAGTCTCATGGGAAAGTTTGGAAAGTCCCATGAGAAAGCACAACTGTGTACCTTGAACTTTCACCCATTTTCCTGTTCCTTCTAAACTGGCAGAATCAAAACAGAATGAGGCACTCTGAGCAAAGATACTCCTACCCCACCAAGAATGCCCACATCTCCCTAGACTTACTGCTAGTTATACAAAGGCCTTACAGAAAATGATAAAATGATTAATAAAATATATTACCACATTCCCTCCTTTTTATTTATTCAAAGATAGGGGGTGTTTTAGTGGCATAGTACACAGTTCCCTCATGACCTGATCCCACACGCCGGAAGACTGAGGTACACATTTGTAATAGATTAGGAATACATTGAATAAAACAACATAATAAGATACATATAGCAATAATAATAACAACCCCTTGCAATAAGGAGGCGAAACCATGATCCATCAGGAAGCCAGGACCACAGACTGTCCCAGAATGATGCATTAAACCCATCGGCTCCAGATTGATGCTGAGCAATACGATCTTCCATGTCCTGAACAGTCTTTGTAATGTTTGGCTCATAATTATGTATAAAAACACAACAATGTGAATGAATTAAAGCACAAACTCCTCCTTGGGCAGCTAACATAAACCAAAACCCTTCCAGCTGTACATAACCTTGTTGACTTGCCGCTTGCATCAGCTGTTTCATGTCTAGATATTGATACTGGCCAAATGCGTCAGACTCATTTTTCCCATTTATCCAAGTTATGTTGTTCTCTGAACCATTTGTCCATTTAATAGTGTAATTGCAGACACTATGATTCCCCAAGAATTGTGAGTTTGTAATGTTTTGGAAACATAAATGTGCTGGAGACTGCAGTGCAGTCTTCACCTTGACCGTGAAGTTCATGGCATATGAAATGTTATGCTTTCCGGTCTGCAAAGTAGACCGATTAAATGGAACTCCATGTAGAGTCAGTCCTTCTCCCACTTTCCCAGGAAGGTGCATACACAACCAACAATTGGTGATGTTCAAGTTTTTGGCAGTTGTGCGCAAATCTTTAATGTAATTATTATCTGTCCACAAATCATCGCCCAAATCTCCGGCACGCTGAACATGCTGTCGCTGCTCTCTCCGCACCCGAGCAGCCCAGGACAGATTAGGCAGAATCAGCAGGATCAGGAACCACAGATGCGCCATCCTGCTCCTCCGAAACTTCCTTCACAGGTGCCTGCGAATGATCAGGTCGAACACACCGACCAGGAACCCAACGAATTTGACCAAGATGTTCAACTGCTGCATAACCACGTCCCCACGTTATCAGCTCAGCAGGAACCCATGCCAGATCCGGAAGGAACCGCACCAACACCCGAGGTCTCACCGCATCTGTAGAAGGAGAAGAAAAATGCCTGCTGGCCGCTAGAGGGGTTACCAGACAAATTTAAAAAATTTAAAGTATACAAAGCTAGATTTAATTGATCTTGAATCGCCGGAAGCCCCAGGAGCTTCCCTCCTTTTTTATTTAATTTAGTCAACATGGTCTTGAGCATGGCATGTGAGCAACAAAACACACATTCACACGCTGCTCCAAACATCCTTGTAACAGCAAAAGCAATCTTAAAATATCAGGTGATATTCCAGGAGACAAATAAGAACCTGCTACAAAGGGTAACAAATTATACACATACAATGAATCCACTATTAAATTAAAATCCTGATTGTGAAAATTTTGAAAAGCCAAAACTACAGCAGCAAGTTCTGCCTGCTGGGCAGACTTCTGCTCTGAAGTCACTTTTGTATGCCAAATTCCAGATTTATCTTTCCAAACACAAGCACCAAAAACTTTCCCTCCATCAGTAAAAATTGTAGGAGCATCTGATATGCCCAATGGTATCCTTTCTTACGTTTTGGGCATACTGATTTAGGACGAACACCCTGTCCCATTGATCTCTTATTCTGCTGACTTTGACCTCCTCCAGGAGCCCGACATTGCGCTTTAAAATGTCCAGGCTTCCCACAATTGAAACAATTCCCCTTTTGAGCATGTCCTGTTTGTAAAGCCAGAGCTAAAGTCTCCATGTTAAAAGACTGACTCCCAACCTTCCTACATGCATTAATCAAATCCGATTTTCTCGCTCTCCACTTGCTACAAGTGGATTTAAAATCTTTTGCAATCTGTGTTAGCTTGTTCTACTGCTAACTTAAAAAGCAACTCTTTCTGGGCAAATTGATTATCAATTTGTCTTTCTATAGCCAATTTCAGTCTGCTAATGAAATTTTCATAGGGTTCATTGTTCCCTTGTTTGATGTTAGTAAAGGTCTTCTCACCACCTTCGCCGTCAGGGAGAGACCCTATGGCTTGAAAAATTATTTGTGGGAGAAGAATGAACCCTTCCTCAGGCATACCATCTCTCTGTTGTTCCACTGTTGTAAAATTACCAGCTCCGTAAAGCTGATCTGGGGTAACATTTGCTGTTCCCCTCTGGACTGCCAGCTGTCTCCATTTCTGATCTAACACCAAATATTGAGCTGGAGTTAAAATCATATTCAACAGAGCTTTCCAGTCAGCCGGAATCATTTTATTTCCATAACCAACTGCTTCTAACAATGCCTGAGTATATGGCGTTCTAACACCATATTCTTTTGCTGCTTGCTTAACTTCCCTCAAAATTCTGAGCTGTAAAGGCTTCCACTCCCGCTGCGGATTTAATGCAGCATCCATGACAATTTCCACTGGATTAAGTTGAACTTCTACTCCAAACTCCACCAAATCATCTCCTGATAATTCCCTCTATTCTTTGCTTCTTGAATAGCTGCAGTAACTGCATCCACCTGAACCCTTAAAGGTAAACTCTTATCCTCTGACAAAGTATTTCTAGCGCCGGACAGTTCCCCAGATTTATCTGGAGGTGCCGTCAGTGGCAACAAACGTACCGCATGGTAAAGCGGCAAACCTTCTTCAGGGGTGCTAGGAGCGGTTGTTCATAAGTAGCTAACGCATCCATAATCACCCTCCAGGTTAACAAAATTGAAGAAGGGGCACGAGGTTCCTCGTGCAAAAATTTCCCTATCTTTTTCCAGGACTCTACTTTAATACTACCTCCCTCCGGATATGACTTAATATTTTTCCAAACATACTGTAGTAAGTCCTCAATTTCTTTCTTTCCTACAGCACAACCCCTACTGCCAATTCCAAACCCAAAACTATTCCCAATGATCCCTCTCAATTCCCTGATGTGCTCTTTCTGAGCCTTGAGAGATCTCCCCCATACTCACGAAAGAATCTATCTTCGTCCAGCGAAGAAGATGAGGGGCCCAGTCGACGTCCGCGACGATGAGTATAGGATGCGGGAAACGTATAGCCTTCCAAGCTATCACGTCGGGGTCACCATTTATGGTGGATTGACATTTGAAATGAGACACAGGGAACTGTCTCTGAGAAAATGCCAACCCTGAGAGAACTCAGGTAGCAGTATTTATTGAGAAAAAAACACAAGCAAAAATACAGTCTGCATATTCAGAAAACAATGACCTCAACAGGAGATTACTTCACCAGCATGAGAACACACAATCTTGGAAAGTCCCAGATGTTACCTTGCTAGGATGAGATCATACAGCCACAGAAAGTCTCATGGGAAAGTTTGGAAAGTCCCATGAGAAAGCACAACTGTGTACCTTGAACTTTCACCCATTTTCCTGTTCCTTCTAAACTGGCAGAATCAAAACAGAATGAGGCACTCTGAGCAAAGATACTCCTACCCCCACCAAGAATGCCCACATCTCCCTAGACTTACTGCTAGTTATACAAAGGCCTTACAGAAAATGATAAAATGATTAATAAAATATATTACCACAGGATGCTATGAGCACTCGGATATTCAAGCCAGAATTCAAGGAACAGCAACCCAACAAATCTTTCTTGGACAAGAAGAAGGTTCCAATATCTAAGGGCAGGCGGGGGGTGGAGATGTAAAGATGTAAGAGCTTGTGCCATGGGCTGGACCAAACAGAGTCAGGATATTGTTAGAGCTATATCTATCTCATTAGATAGTAACTTCACTGCCTGAGTTGGTTTAGAGGTTGGAGATGGACAAAATGGTGGTTCCAGGGGATCTGATGTTAGTTTGATTTTAACCCCCTCCTCCCTTTATAGCCTGGAGTTTGGAGGCTGATGTTTTGTAAGGTTGAGGATTACATCCCAAAGTGGGGACAGCAAAAGGGAGCTCAGTGGAAATTGATCAACTCTGGATCTAAAGAACTTTACTGCATCAAGGAGAGAAAACAAAGAAACCATCTTTTTGACTGGCCTGTGGGAATGGTTTTCATCTGCCCCAACTAAAGGCTCCTGAGATCAGCTTCTATAGCTCCATAAAGAAACTCCTTAGCTCCATCAGTGTTGCTGTTAGAACATTTTGTTGTTCAGTTACTGTTGTGTCCAATTCTTAGCAACCGCGTGGACTACAGCATGCCAGGGATCTCCCGTCCTCCACTGTAATCTGTAATTCGCCCAATTCACATTCATTGCATTGATGGCACTATCTATCTCATCTTCTACTGTCCCCTTCTTCTTTTGCCTTCCATCTTTCCCAACATCAGGGTCTTTTCCAAGGAGTCCTCTCTTCTTATTAGGTGACCAAAGTATTTGAGCTTCAGCTTTGTTATCTATCCTTCCAAAGGACAGTCGGAGTTTATTTCCTTTAGGATTGACTGATTGGATCTCCTGTTAGAACACAATCCATAGAATAATAGGGCTGAAAGGGACCTTGGAGATCTTCTAGACCAACCCTCTTCCCAAGGCAGGAGTCTTTGTATCATCCTGGACAGTGTCCAATCTCTTTTTGAAAACCTCCAGTGATGGAGCTCTCATAACTCCAGGGGCAAGCTATTCCACGGATTAATTGTTCCGACTCCTAGTTTAGATCTCTCTCTTAACAAGCTTCCATCTACTTCATTTCTAATCAGGGCTCATTACAACTACTGAAAGGTTTAAGGGAGATTATTCTGGGAAGTTCTTTTTTTGTGTGTGTTTGGGGCTATGAGCACTCGGATATTCAAGCCAGAATTCAAGGAACAGCAACCCAACAAATCTTTCTGGGACAAGAAGAAGGTTCCAATATCTAAGGGGGTGCCCCAAACAAGAAGGGGCCAGCCTATTCTCCAAAGCATTTGAAGGCAGGGCAAGAAGCAATGGATGGAAACTGAACAAAGGGAGATCTAACCTGGAACTAAAGAGAAATTTCCTGACAATTAATCAATGGAATGGCTTGCTTCCAAAAGTTGTCAATGCTCCAACACTGGAGGCTTTTAAGAAGAGACTGGATAATCATTTGTCTGACATGTTAGGAGGTCTCCTGCTTGAGTAGGGGATGGATTAGAAGACCTCCAAGACCCCTTCCAACTCTGTTCTTCGATTATTCTGTTTTGTGCATTCGTTAAGTGCCATGTGATTCCCAGATCTCAGCAGCTGGTGTCAACTCGTAAAGCATCCCTGGACTCCTTTTGAGTTGCCATAGGGAGGGGGGGAAAGACCTGAAGGAGCAGTAAGGCAATCAAAACCAGAAGTCCATTCCACGCATACCTTACCAAGGCTATATCCCAGATTACCAATCCAGCTGAAAGGGTGTGACCTCTAGAGCCCCGCGAAAGTCCTCTGTTGGAGAATGTGATTTATGAACACCCAGGGAGGAGTGGGGAAATAGGGTCATAGGTGCACCGTAAATTACGTGAGTCAGAGCTGGCTTCATTTGGATAAGTGCTGACAGGTTGCTCCTAATAAATAATTGGATTTCTTTTGAAGTTTGGCTCGAGGCTCATGATTTGATTAGAGCATTTGTTAGAACCCCGGCAGCTGGCTTTTTGTGTAGTTATTTTTATGGGCCTTTGCACATTCCCATGAACGAATTTCATGCACAAATGGAAAACTGCTTGGAATTTTTTACCATTTAAGAAGATACTACAATCAGCAACAGGAAAAAAAATGTTTAAAATATGCACAGGTAATCACAATCAGAAGGAGAAGCTAGTTGTTGAAGAAATATTTTTAGGGGATGAATTACAGCAACTGCAGTCTATTGATCTTTTGCTACCAGAAGTGAGCTATGATCGAAGGATTTGGCAGAAGTTACTGTCATCACCCACAACTCTCAAAGGTTTTTGAAACAATACCGTTCTGCAGGTAAACTTGGTCAAATTTTCTTTACCGAGCCAAACCACTGACTTTTGCTCGGGTTTTTGTTGTTGTTGTTTTGTTTTTTATATATTTGAGTAGAGAATGGGACACACCAATCTTATCCCATTCCCTTTGGACTGGGGTCCAGTTTACCAGCTGGGATTCTTTTCACATTGCAGTTAAGATTGCTCCAGCGGTTCCCAGGTGTAGGACATTTTTTTTAATTTCAACACACTTGTCCCTTGTGAAGGAGGTGGGGTCTGGCTTATATTTCATCCAGAAACTGAAAAAAGGAGAAGGAACCCTCATTAAAACCATCATTTCCTTATCACCTCAAGGGCTTCCAAACTATGCATTAGCCCAGATCTCTAAAATGACATATGATTTGATAGGAATCCAATGAATAAAATTAATCAAGGTCCTAGTGGTTAAGGCACCAGACTAGAAAGCAAGAGACTGGGAGTTCTCGTCCATCTTAGCAGTGGGGGATTCAAAATTTTTACTACCGGTTCTGTGGGCATGGCTTGGTGGGCGTAGCAGAGGAAGGATACTATAAAATCAGAGGTGGTATTTGCCAGTTCTCCTAACTACTCAAAATTTCCACTACTGGTTCTGCAGAACTGGTAAGAACCTGCTGAATACCATCTCTGACTGGCTCTCATCTCAAAACCTGTGCAGGTGTGGGACTGTCTTGCTTGGGTTTCCCCAATCAAGTTAACAAGAAGGGACAGGTCAACTTTGGTCCAGAAGACCTGGTGATTTAAAAAGGGACATACAAAATAAATTTGGACTTGGAAAGAAAGAAGACAGAAGAAACCCTGGACAGCTGAACAAAAACAGAAGCCTTTTTGAAAGGACAGCATTGCTACCTGGGAAGGGGTAGTCCAAACCATTTACAGATTGAGGAAGGGCGCAACATGTCACAAGGAAGTTGGAAAGGGATTTGAGATCTGTTGACGTCACAATCCAGAACTTGTAAGAATAATGCAACTGCAATGCAAAACATCATACTGAATCAAAAGCATAACTTTCAGATAATTATAATTTGGCCACTGCTCTCTAAAGAAACAGAGAGAGGGGGCACTTGAGGAATTTGCATAGCAAGACACTATATTTCAGGTTGATGCTTAATAATTGAGGCACCTGTTCCCACATACCCAATTAGATCAATGGAGGCCAAGTAGTGGATAATATAGGAACTCCAAAAGGGGATAACTAAGCTGCTCAGTAAATTCCCAGGAGATCAGATTTGAATGGCGTGGTCCTCGGACTACGGGACCCAATACTCCAGAGGCAGCTGATGGCTCGAATGTACATCTCAGTCACCGAGGCCATCGCTGAAGCCACCGCAGACGAGGCAGCGAAGCAGTCAGCAGCCAAGATGTGACAAATGAACACTATAGACCGGCAATCGCTCACGGAAGCTACACCAGCCCCGGACAAAAGACGAGAAGCAAGCCAAAAAGCCACAACCACGCACCACGGGACGTCGGCTTAATGAAGGGGGGGGATACAGACTGTCGAATGAGACCGTGGGGCAGAGGGTAGGTTTCAGGGTGCCAGGTGCAGAGGACCATCCCCATTCAGAGTGCCGGTTCCTAGATGCCATTTGCCGGCACTGTGAAAAACGGGGACACATCACCAAAGTCTGCCGGAACAAGAAAGCAAGCCGCGAAGGAAGAAGCAAGCAGCTCAGCGAAAACCAGCGGAAGGAAGAGGCCCACCAGACGGTCATCATCGGGCACTTGAACACAACCGATGCCTGAAAAGTGCATGTGCAGGTAAACATCGAAGGCCAGCTGTGCAACATGGAGGTGGATTCCGGGTCCTATCTCGCCATGGTCTCCTGGAATACAATCAAGTGTCTGCTGCCTAGCATACGCAGACGAGAGTTAGAGAACCAGAGACTGACCCTGAAAGATTACCAGGGGAACCGGATTCCCGTGGTCGGAATCAGACACTTTCAGGTAGTTTTTAAAGGGCATACAGAGGTACTCCCACTGACGATCATGGATAAAGACCGCCCAAGCCTGCTGGGACTGGAATGGTTCGCGCCATTGGGGATCGAGGTGACTGGCATCAACCACGTCGCTGAAACAGACTGGGAGGAGACACTCATGAAGGACTTCCAGGAGGTCTTCAACAGCGAATTAGGCAAGTACCATGGGTCCCCAATCTCTTTTAATCTGAACCCAAATATTGTCCCGATCCGCCTTAAGCCACAACGAGTGCCCTTCGCATCAAACCCAAAATTGATGAGCAACTAGACAAGCTCATCGCACAAGGGGTCCTGGAACAGATAGACCACGCACGGTGGGAAACCCCAATAGTCACCCCAATAAAACCAGACGGCTCCGTGAGAATCTGCGGTGACTACAAGGCCACCCTCAACCACGCATTGCAACAGAGTGCCTACCCCGTCCCAGTGGTACAGCACCTCCTACACTCGCTGGGGGGAGGAAAAGTATTTACAAAGCTTGACCTGGGACAAGCGTACCAGCAGCTGCCAGTTGACGCTGAGACAGCCGAGGCACAGGCTATTGTGATCCACAAGGGGGCATTCCGATGCAAAAGGCTCCAATTCGGAATAAGCGTGGCCCCAGGGGTATTCCAGAGTCTAATGAAACAATTATTATTATAAAGGAATCAAAGGGGTGGTGCCTTATTTCGATGACGTGCTAGTTTCGGCAAAGAACAGAACCCAATTGGAAAGCCGCCTCAGGGAAGTCCTGCAAAAATTTAAAGAAGCAGGACTCAAAGTAAAAAAAGAAAAGTGCCAACTATGCACAGAGAAAGTAGAGTTCCTGGGGTATTTGATTGACAAAAATGGAATCCACCTGACCGAAAAGAAAGTTAAAGCCATCAAAGAAGCCCCTAGACCCCAGAATAAAACGGAGCTGCAGGCTTTCCTTGGACTTATTAACTTTTATAATGTTTTTCTGCCACAGAAGGCAACAACAGCGGAACCCCTACATAGGCTGCTAGACAAGACAGCCACCTGGTCCTGGGGAAAGCGGGAAGAAAACGCGTTCCAGAAAATAAAAGACCTGCTAACATCAGAATCAGTCCTCATACTGTATAGCGAAACCCTACCGTTGACCGTGACCTGCGACGCTTCACCATTTGGTGTCGGAGCCATCCTAAGCCACACTCTGCCAGACGGGAGAGAAGCGCCAATTGCATTCTTCTCCAAGACATTGTCCAGGGCAGAGAGGAATTATAGCCAGCTGGACAAGGAGGCGCTAGCAGCAGTCACCGGTGTGAAGCGGTTCCACAAGTACCTGTACAGTAGGACTTTTTCCCTTATCACTGACCATAAACCCCTACTAGGAATACTGGCAGGGAACAAGGCCACCCCAAACATATTGTCACCAAGGATGACAAGGTGGTCCGAATTCCTTGCCGCCTACAACTACCAACTAATACACCGACCTGGAAAAAGCATCTCACACGCAGACGCACTGAGCCGCTCCCCCTACCTGACCTGGAAGACGACCCGGCACCCACAACATCTACACTACACATAGAGACATTACCCAACCCACCCCTGACCGCGTCAGACATTGACAAGGAGGCTAATAAAGACAGGCAACTGGCACGAGTTTTGAACTGGGTGGAAAAAGGGTGGCCGGAAACCGACGGTGGCGATCAGTTTAAACCTTTCCGGAACTGACAGACTGAGCTATAAACACAAAGGGGTTGTATATTATGGGGGGACAGAGTTGTGGTTCCTGAAACATTACAAAAAAAAGTGCTGACCATGCTGCATGAGGCACACCCAGGCATAGTCAAAATGAAAGCCCTGGGCAGGAGTTATGCTTGGTGGCCAGGGATGGACAAACATATTGAAACCCAGGTGGCAACATGCGGAAAATGCCAGAAATCCAGAGCAAACCCTCCTTCCGCGCCTACTCTTGAATGGGAGACCCCCAGAGGGCCGTGGTCAAGGGTCCATATAGATTTTGCCGGACCCATAAAGGGACATACATTCCTAATAACAGTCGACACTTACTCGAACTGGCTGGAGGTTAGCGTCATGAAATCCACCACCATGGAGGCCATTATCAAAAAACTAACAAAACTGTTTGCCACCCATGGACTACCAGACTTGCTAGTGTCAGACAACGGGCCGCAATTTACGACACTGTCATTCAAGAAATTTCTTGCTGAACGGGGTATACGACATGCTTTGTCAGCGCCCACTCATCCGGCGGTGAACGGGCGGGCAGAACGCATGGTTCGTTACACAAAAGACACGATAGAAAAAATTGACACCGGGGACATACATGACAAAATAAATAAAATGCTAATGATACAACACATAACACCCAGCATGACGACAAACAAAAGCCCAGCAGAGCTACTGATGGGCAGAAAATTACGATCACAACTAGACAGACTGCACACCACATACCACCCCGAAAAACCACCAGATTCGTCTAGTAAATACCGAATATTTACTCCGGGAGACACAGTCTACGCGAAAAACTTCACAGGGGAAACGCTCTGGGTACCAGCCAAAATAACTCAAGTGACGGGCCCCCGGTCGTACCGGCTGGAAACAGATGATGGAAGAAGCTGGAAACGACATATCGACCAACTAAGGTCAAGAACAACCACCGACAACACGGGCAACACACAAACACCACAAATAGACATTAATAAAAAAACCAGAGGGGGGAGGAGAAACCCCAAACCTAAACCAAAAGGGAGGAGAAAATCCTCCCAGAACACAGCAACAACCCGAACACCCCCAACCAAAACCAAGAGACAGAAAAACAAACCAACACTACTTACCGGCAGACGACTTCAGCAGAAGGGAACCATAAGTGGACGAACAACATGAAGCCTTGCCTGGAAGAAGCAGCCAAGCCAGCTCAACCAGCCCGGAAGGACCAGGAGGGAGCAGCGGAGCCGACAACTCGACCGACCCAGGTAGACCGGGTGGGAGTTGCAGCAATGGGCCTGACTCACCCTTCCAGGCGGTTCCATCGAGAAGGACGGGAGCAACAAGGATCCCATCCGAACCAGCCGAAGACCAAGCAACAACTGAGCTGCGCAGGTCAAGTAGGCACGTAAAGAGCTCCGCCTACTTACGGGACTACGTTACGTAGGACTGAACCAAGAGGGGAGGGGTGTTCTATATTAGCATACTCCAAATACTATTATCCGATTGGTCCACACATACTACAAGTTGATTGGTTGACTAAACTACCGTGATTGGCTCGCTATGAATCAACTGCGATTGGCCGGACCGATCACGGGAGATTCAAAGAGCCGTCATTGGCTGGCGAGCCATGAGCAATCCCTATATGAAGGGCTGTCGCGGCTCCAAGATCTTCTACAGATCTATACATTAAAATAAAGAGCTGAAAAGTCACACTGGTCTCGAGTCTCCTTTCCTGCGATCTAACAATCCTGAAGTCTGACAGATTTTTTTTCAAAAGCAATTGCACCTCAGTAGTGATGTAATCAGAAGCTCAGAACAACATCTGCTGAATTAAGAATATGCACATGAGCCACACAACTTAGTTTTGGACATTTTCAGATGGCCAATTGCCCTGTGATTGCTGTTATATTCATTTGAGTCTAATTTTCTGTCAGGACATTGTGGCATCTTCAGTATCTGTAGTTGTAGGATGTTCCACCCATCCCATACCCTGAGAAACTTACCCATAAGTGTCTGCATTTCAGCCCTTTCTTGATATATTTGGGCCACTTGACGAATCATCTTTTCTGCTTCATTCAGGATGTCAGAATCTAGGTGGTTAGCAACAGATCAGGTCAGGAACATCATAAACATCCTTAAAAATACATTGAATACTTATATTCAAATACATTTCAACATCCTCAAATGCCCACAAACAAACCTCCAAATAAAGCAAAGAGATTGGAACATTTTAGTCCATTCTTGTATGGAAGTTGCTCAGTTAAGGAAGTGGGCAATGTACTACTTTCAGGTGCATCACCAGGACTTTGAAAAAAAACAAAACCTGAGCCAATTTTTCATCACCACGATATAAAAAAAGATGTTGAGACTCTAGAAAGAGTGCAGAGAACTGTAATAAAGATGATTAGGAGGCTGAAGGCTAAAACATATGAAGAACGGTTGCAGGAATTGGGTAGGTCTTGTTTAATGAAAAGAACGACCGGGGGCGGGGTGTGTGTGACAAGATAGCAGTCTTCCAATACTTGAGGGTCTACCCCAAAGAAAAGGTGGGGTCAACCTATTTTCCAAAGCACCTGAA
The DNA here is from genome assembly GCF_049901735.1 of Notechis scutatus. Lineage (NCBI taxonomy): Eukaryota > Metazoa > Chordata > Lepidosauria > Squamata > Elapidae > Notechis > Notechis scutatus. The sequence goes on from NC_142012.1 coordinate 71,855, forward strand.
AACAGGACAAGAAGCAGTGGACGGAAACTAACCAAGGAGAGAACCAACCTAGAACTAAGAAGAATATTCTGACTGTGAGAACAATTAACCAGTGGAAAAGCTTGCCTCCAGAAGTTGTGGCTGCTCTTTCAAGAAGACAGCCATTTGTGCTCATGCTTGAGCAGGGCTTGGACAAGAAAACTTCCAAGGTCCCTTCCAACTCTGTTTTTCAGTGATTCTGGGGATGAATGTTCCAGGTAGGATTGTGGGGAAAGATCAGAATTCTCTCCCTGCTATTAATTACTTAATTAATTACCTTTCAGTGTTTCCATAGATTCATTGTGTTGTAGAATAAAATTTCAAATTAACTTCATGGCATCAGTGTTTTGTCTGATATGGGCCGAATGAAAATAATCTAAAATAGAAGACAGCAAAACAAGAATGTATAAATTCTGATGCCACTTGTTCATGTGGGGAGAGACTGGCCCAACATACACTTGCCTAAATGGAAAATTTTGTGTATTCCCACATGAGTCTGGAACTAAGAATCTTGGGACACCTTCTAAGATCTTACACAATGTGCACACACACACACATCTTTTTTTGCTGCTCACAAGTCAGTCTTGTGACTACGTGGACAAGTCTGTGCACTTTTGGAGGGCAACTTTAGTTTAGCAATTCCTTCTTCCTAGAGCTCAGAGGGTGGGACTGACGCAAAGTCACCCAATTCCGTCACCCAGGACGGAACTGGAACTCATGGTTTTCTGTTTTTTAGCCATGTGCCTTTAATTACTGCCCCAAACTGGCTCTCATAATTGCACTAGGAAGAAGCCATTCCTGAGCAGAGAAAAAAGGCATCTTTTGTAACTTATGTCATGTTCCTATTCCAAAATAAAAAATAAAATAGAACTGGGCCTTTGGGAAAAAATGTTCTATAGCTGACCGAAATCAGTTGTACTATTTTATTAAAAACCAGGATACTGGAGACCTTGGATTGCATATTGACTCTTGCATCGTATTTAACCAGGGTAATAATATCTCCCTTTCCTTCCAGGAAAGCTCTGGGGGGAAAAAAAACATCCCTACCCTTGATTACTGGTAGTCCTCAACTTACGACCACAATTGAGCCCAACATTTATGTTGCTTACTGAAACATTTGTTAAGTGAGTTTTGCCCCATTTTACAGCCTTTTTTGCCACAATCATTAAGTGAGCCACTGCAGTTAGTTAGTAAGTTAGTTAACATCAGGAATGGGATGCTGAGAGACTTCCGGTTTGTCGGCTTCATGAGCGGCAGGGATTCGCGAAGCTGCGCGATCCTGCTGCGCTAGCCGCTTTTGGGGCTCGATCCGGACGGGTGCGCAGCTAGGCTGCCCTGCAGGGCAGCTGAAGGTAGGGGATCCGGAGAGGGGTTTGGGGGTGTTGCAGACCCCCTCCCGGCCGGCAGAACCCCCTTTTCCCAAGACGGTGCAGCGGCGGTCCGTAATGGCCGCCACAAAGAAGCTGGCAGCCGGGTAAGAATGTGCAGGAGGAAGTGGAGAAAGTGTTCGAAAGGAGAAAGTTTTTCTTGGTTCCTAGGACTCTAAGACATATTTAACAAAATTCCTGAAAAGTATGACTTTCTGAATGATACCTTCGAGAAGAGGAAAAAAAGCGGCAGTTTGATGGTGCTGAAAGGAAAGCTTACCCTCTTTTCCTACGGAATAAATAAGTGAATATTAAGAAACCTATTTTTTTAGGTGAAAATTGGCTTTAAGCGATGAGTGGGAATAGAGAGGTCTAAAAAAATATATATGTATGCTAAGACTTTGTTGGAGGAGATGCCTTAAGGATTGAAAGACTAAAATATATTGCAATAAGATTTTAAGAAACAGATTTGGACTTTCTTTTTCTTTGATTGATACTACCCTAGGAGGAGAAAGTGAGAACTCTGCCTTGGTTTGGACTGATTGATAACTTTGGGACTGTTTTATTTTTCCTTTGGAATATTCTGATTGTTGTAAGAAGAAAGAAGGGGAAAAGAAAAGAAAAGATTTATAATGGCTCTTTCTATTGAGGAACTGAGAAAAGATTATGAACAAGCAAAAAAAAAATGGTAAAGCTGGTTTGAAAGAAGCCTTCCTTTTTTTAGAAATGGCGCTTATTAACTATCAACAAACATTACAACAGATAAAGACAGCAGAAGAAGAAGGAGAGGAAGCCATCTTTAATAAATCTCAGAACTCGACCAAGAAAGAAGGAAGAGGGAAAGGAAGAGAAATAAAGGACTTAAGATTTAAAAAAACATTTAAGAAAGGGAAAAATAAGGTGCAAAATCAATATAATGATAGTAAACAAAAGGGAAAAGGAATACGACAGAGAAAGGAAGCCAGTGAGGCAGAGGCTAGAAGAAGTGGGGGGTAGAAAGGTTTGTTGGGAGAAGAAAGAAAGGGAAAAGATGGAGAAAAGCTACAAAGTTTTGAAACTAAATGGGGAAAAAGGAATCTTTTTTAGGGATAAAGGATAAAGTATAATTTCTTCAAAGAGATTTTGCAAGGTACATAAGATGATATTGTAGTATTGTATTAGAAATAGAAAACTTAAATGGTTTAAGAGTTGATAAGAGATTAAAATGTTGAAATGTTTAATAATGATTGGTTTTAAAATTTAATAATATGAGGGGAGGTATAGAATATTGAGTTTTAATTAAAGAGTTTAATAAGATTATGGTATTGATGTTATTATAAAATTTTTATTATAGTATTTGTTCTTAATATTTAGATTTATTGTTTAACTATGTATTTAATTATTTTGGATGTATTATTCAGATAGAATGTACCAAGCAAAATCAGATTGGGTATTTGGCGTTATTTTAAAGATTAACTTGATTAATTTAGTGGGGAGATAGAAAGGCATCATACTCTGATTAGTGATTTCAGGAGAAATTTCTTTTTTTATAAGGAATGAGACAAAGGTACAATAAAGAATGGACAAAAGATCCTTTGTCTCTAAAAAAATCCCTCTTCTCCCATCCAATTTTAAAGCTTTGAGGCTTTTCTCCGCCTTTCCCCTTTCTTTCTTCCCCCACCAAATCTTCCTACCCCCCTTCTTCTTCTAACCTCTACCTTGCTGGGATCCCTTCTCTGTTGTGTTCCTTTTTCTCTTGTTTGTTATCATTATATTTACTTTGCATCATATTTTTCTCTTTCTCAAATGTTTTTTTAGATCTTAAGTCCTTCATTTTCCTTGCTCTCTTCCTTCCTTCTTCCTTAGATAAGTTTTGGGATTCAATGAAGATGGCGCCTTCATCTCTTCCTTGTTGTTCTTCTTCCGTTTCCATCTGTTCCATTGTCTGTTGGTAATTGACCAGCGCCATTTCTAGAAATAGAAAAGCTTTTTTCCATGCCATCTTTGCAGGCTGCTTTTGTTTGCTCATATTCATCCCTCAGGTCTTCAAAAAGGAAAGCCATTATAAATAAATCTTTTCTTTTCTTTATTCCTCTTTCTTCTTACACCAACCAAATATTCCGAGAGAAAGGCAAAACAATCCCAAAATCCACAATCCTCAATAAATCCAAGCAAGCCAAAATTCCCCCTTCCTCTTCCAGGGGTGGTATCAAACAAATAAAAAAAAAAGAATCCAAGTCTATATTTTAAAGCCTTATTAAGATTGTATTTCTGTCCTCAAGTCTTCAAGGCATCTCCTCCAACAAGATCCAAATTAATATATTTTCTTTATCCTCTCCTTCCGGCTTAATTCGTCGGGAGGGGAGAGTAAACTTTCCCTTCAGCACCTCAAAATAGCCGCTTTTTTTTCTCTTGTGGAAGAAATCATCAGAAAACCATCTTTTCCAGGAATTAAATTAGATAAATCTCAAAGCCCTGGGTCGACCAAGAAGAACTTTTACTTTCAATAACTTTCTCTTCTTCCTCCTGCGCATACTTGCCCGGCTGTCAACTTCTTTGTGGCGGCCATTACGGACCGCCGCTGCACCGCCTGGTAACAGGGGTTCTGCCGGCCAGGGAGGGGGTCTGCAACACCCCAAACCCTTCCTCCGGATCCCCCTTACCTTCAGCTACCCCTGCAGGGCAGCCTTGCTCCGCACCCGTCCGGGTCGGAGCTCCAAAACGCTAGCGCGGCAGGGATCGCGCAGCTCGAGAATCCCTACCGCTCGCGAAGCCGACAAACCGGAAACCCATTATTATAAGAAGAGATAGAGGGATAATTGAATGGGCAAAAGATACAAATTTAATGATTTAATTAAGATGGATTAAATAAGATAGAAATGTGAAGAGTGATATGTGCTATTATTTTTAGCCCATGCAAAGAGAGGTAACTGGGGCCAAGGTACTTTACTAAAAGATTTTTTTTATGTTTGTTTGTGTTTGTTTGTGTTTTATGAGAATATTGGGGAAATTATTGTAGAAAGACAGGGAAAGATTCAATATGTAATGATTTGTTTGTTGTTGAAACTTTTAATAAAACTTGTTTTAAATAAGAATGGACAAAAGATACAAATATAATGACTTAAATTAAGATGATTAATTAAGATAGAATTAAGAAGAGTGAAATATGTGGAGAAGTTAATATAGAAGACTTAGAATGGTAAATAAAATAAGTAATGATATGTAAGATGAGCATGAATATAGTTGAAGTCCATGAAGAGAGAGATACCTGGGTCCAAGTTACTTTCCAAAAAGATTTTTTTATGTTTTGTGTGTGTGTGTGTGTGTGTGTGTGTGTGTGTGTGTGTATATATATATATATATATATATATATATATATATATATATATATATATATATATATATATATATATATATATATATTGGGGAGAATTAATAAAACCTTGCAGAAATATAGAATGAGAATAATAGTAACTAAGTCAGAAAGAAATAGATGAAATAATAATAATAAAATTGAATAAGAGTAAAGAGAAATAAAGAGAAATTGGATAAGAGGTTTTTGTATGTTTACATGGAAATGGTTTAAAACAGAATTATAGTTTATCTGACTTGTTAAATTTATAATGGAAAAAGGTTTAAACATGTAATGGATAATGATGACTTGTGTGTTTTGAAAATTAATAAAACTTGTTTTTTTTAAAAAAAGGAGTGGGATGCTACCGGTTCGGCCTGGTTCTATACAACTGTAGCTACAAAGAGCAGCTGACACCGAACTGGTTTGGTGTTTGGCCCACCTGCCTGCCTGGGCTCTAGGCTGTCCTTTATTCCCTGCTTTTCCCTCCTCAGCTGCTTTGCACGGCACAGTGAGGTTGAAAAAGTAGGAAACAAGAGGATTTTCAAATGCTGGGCACCCAAGCGCAGCATTTGTCAGCTGTCCAGGTGGCACAGCTGATGATTTCTTGCAAATGCTGCACACACGATTGTCCTCAATTCGGAGAACTGGCAAATCGCTTCACTGGCTGGCCCCTCCCCTCCCTGCCCACTCACTCCTTACCTGGCATGCAAGCCATCCAACCTGCCTGGTTTGGTAAGTTTTTCCTTTTTTCTTTCCTGATCATCAGCTGTTCTGCTCTGCCAGGAGATTTAGATTAGCCAGAAAGCTGGAAATCCTTGGATTTCTTGCTTTCTAGCTAATCTAAAAGCAGAGCCGAACCTCCTTAGGACTGAAGCTTTTCAGTGCAGACTCAGGTAGCCGATTGCAGATAGATAGATCTCTAAGTTAATCTGTGATTCTGTGAGCAACTCATTCTGCCTGCCTGCTTTGCCTGCTTTTGGGTAAAAGTTGCTCTTTTTTAATTAAAAAAAATGTTTACATAAATATTTATATTTACATACAAGCCATGCCCCATCAAGCCATGCCCAGTCAGCAAGCCACGCCCACCCAGTCACATGACCACCAAGTCACACCCACAAATTAGGCCACACCCACAGAACCGGTTGTTAAGAAATTTGAATCCCACCCCTGGTTGACATGATTGTTAAGTGAATCTGGCTTCCCCATTGACTTGGTTTGTCAGAAGGTCGCAAAAAGGGATCACATGACACTGCAACCGTCGTAAATATGAACCAGATGCCAAGAGTCTGAATTTTGACCCCGTGACGACAGGGATGCTGCAATGGTTTTAAGTGCGAAAAACGATCATCATAAGTCACTTTTTTCATGTAACTTTAAGCAGTCACTAAATGAACTGTTGTAAGTCAAGGACTACCTGTGCTCTTCAAAATCCTTCTCGGTTCAAGGGCTTCTCCTCTGTACAGACTTCTGTACAGAGCATATGAGCCATTAAACGGGAAATTCACACATGCAGCACTGCAACACTTAGTTGCATGAAGTTAAGAGGCTGGGGAACTGGAACCAAAAACCCCACGTGAACTTTTTAAGGATACAAGACCTAAGATTTGGCTGATGAAGCATTGGTAAAGTCCAAACAGATACTGGCATGACCAAAGCGCCACTGATATGAACAAGGGAGCTTTCCTCCCATGCATTACAAGCAAGGACATCGATGGGAGGTGAAAGAATCTTGGGGGGAGAGTTGGTGGTACCTTCCCTTTTGTAGAACATTCTGCAAAAACATGGCATCTAAAGTATTCACATTTTGTGTATATGGCTGCTGAGCTAGAAATCATAACCAGGCACAGGAATCCCAAAATCCATTTATGCAAGTTGGTATGACAAATATCAGAAGTTTTTTCTAAGAGGACACAAAAGAAAACGATCCTTTTACACATAGTCCTCAACTTCTAACGACAATTGAGTCCAAAATTGTTGTGGTTATGTGAGCCACTTGTTAAGCCCTTTTTACATAAATATTTATATTTACATACAAGCCATGCCCCATCAAGCCATGCCCAGTCAGCAAGCCACGGCCACCCAGTCACATGACCACCAAGTCACACCCACAAATTAGGCCACACCCACAGAACCGGTTGTTTGAACCAGATGCCAAGAGTCTGAATTTTGACCACGTGACGACAGGGGTGCTGCCACACGACAGGGGTTTCTTGCCACAGTTGTTAAGTGAATTGCTGCAGTTGATACATTAGAAACCCAGTTGTTAAGTGAATCTGGCCTCCCCCATTGACTTTGCTTGTCAAAAGTAAAATATCATTAGATGAGATTCACCTAACGACTTCAGAGAGTGTTCAGCTTCCTGTATGTCTTTCTTCATTTTCTTTGAAGATGTTTCATTTCTCACCCAAGAAATTTCTTCAGCTCTGAATGTCTATGGAGATTCTCAGTCATCCAGGTCATGGTTGTCCCAAAGGTGCTTTTTCAAAAGACAACTGGACTTTCTTTGTTTTTCCTTGAAGACATTTTGCTTCTCATCCAAGAAGCTTCTTCAGTTTCTTCATTCAAAACTCCTGGGATGAGAAATGAAGTGTCTTCAAGGAAAAACAAAGGAAGTCTAGTTGCCTTTTGAAAAAGCACCTTTTGGACAACTGTCTATAGTTTTCACTGCTCTTACTTCTTGAAAGCACAGGACCAAGAAAGTAAGAAGGAATAGCAAAGATGTCTTGCATCAAGATATTTGTGCAACAGTTCTTTTATTTTATTTTTAAAATTACCGGTAGTCCTTGATTTACAACAGTTCATTTAGTGACCATTTAAAGTTACAATATCACTGAAAAAAGTGCCTTGTGATCATTTTTCACACTTATGACCGTTGCAGCATCCCCATGGTCACATCAAAATTCGGACAGTTGTCAACTGTCTCACATATATGACAATTGCAATGCACCTTTTGCGACTTTCTGAAAGCAAAGTCAGTGGGTAAACCAGATTCACTTATCAACTGCAATGATTCACTTAATAACTGTGGCAAGAAAAGTCAAAAAATGGAGCAAAACTCACTTAACCAGTGTCTTAGTTAACAATAGAAATGTTAATCTCAATTGTGGTCATAAGTCAAGGACTACCTGTATATCGGAGTGGGATTCCAAAATTTTAACAACCGGTTCTGTGGGCCTGGCTTAGGTGATGGGTGTGGCTTGGTGGTCATGTGACTGGGTGGGCATGGCTTGGTGGTCATGTTATTGTTTGGGTGTGGCCAACTCAATATCACTCACATCGAGGCACGCATCTCCTTGCCTGGCCTCTCATGACTGTGGGGATGCTGCAACAGTCATAAGTGTGAAAAATGGTCATAAGTCACTTTTTTCAGTGCCATTGTAACTTTGAATGGCCACTCCACACAAGCAAAGTACCAGCAAAGGAGGGAAAAATAACTCCAGAGAAGTTCCTGAGACAGGAAGTCTAGTCTTGCCAAGAATGTAATAAAGGTAAACGGAGAGGCAGTTTCTGTAAGCAACACCGGAATGTTTCCTTCCTGCCTTCCTTACAGGATTAGCCCAGTAATTTCTTCTAACAACCGGTTCTCCGAACTGCTTAGAATTGTAACAACCGGTTCTAGTGAATAGGTGCGAACTGGTAGAATCCCACCCCTGCTATATATGGTCTCTTATCTTACACAAAATAATCCTAGGCAGTTCACAAAGAATAATTGGTAAAAGTAAAATAAATAAATTCCAAAATGCTGCAAATCCCATAAATTCTGCCAACTCTGGCATTTTCTCGGCTCACTTTCTAGCCCCCAGTCTAAGTGATCAGCACATTTCAGGGGGTGGGGGACATTTCTGCTCATCTGCTCTCTGGTCCAGGTGTCTGGTTTGCCCCCTGATCCTGTTTGCTCAATAGCCTTGACTGCCAACTCCCATCCTTTCCCAAAACTCTTCCCCCTGCCCCCTCCCACAAAACCCCCATAAGTCCTACCATACTTCTCCAGGACATGCAGCTAATTCACCTGGTTGGATGGGGTTCTATGGTCATCTTTTCACTGATGTCTTCTCTCTTGGTTTTCACAACCTTCTTTTGCTTAGCTTTTGATGCTGTAGAACCGTAGCAGAAACTTTGATTATTTGAAGGCACTAATACATGACCTCCTTTTTTGTTCCTAATATTTATTATGTTGCTAAGATGGGGACAGGAAAGGAAACTCAGTTTGGGGAATGTAAATAAATCATTTTTGCAGTGACTTGCCCCTTCTGCGCCCAGAATTCTACAGATCCAGCTTTATGTAGAGCTAGAATAACAGAGTTGGAAGGGATCTAGGAGGTCTTCTAGTCCAACCCTCTACTCAGGTAAGAAACTCTACAGCATTCCATACAAATGGCTGTCCAGTCTCTTCTTGAAAACATCCAGTGATAGAGCACCCACAATTTCTGGAGGTTCCACTAATTAATTGTTCTGGCTGTCAGGAAATTTCTCCTTAGTCCTAGGGTGGATCGCTCTTTCTTAAGCTTCCATCCATTACTTCTTGTCCTGCTCCCAGGTGTTTGGAGAATAGGTCGACCCCCTCTACTATCAGAAAAGATGGAGCTACAAAAGTTGGCCCATTCAATGTGGCAATGGGAGTGGTTGGTGTTAGGAATTGATAGTCACTTAACAGTTGGGTTGAAAATATATAAACCAGGATAGACATTTAATACTGTCTCTTTAAGGGAATGCTAAAATTGGAATTGGGTGTGGTTCCTCAAACGGCCATAAGATGGAGCCAGAAACCTGGGTTGTTAGTCCTGTTGTTGATAGTTGCTAGTTGGTCGATGTTCTAATGTTCCCTGTTTTTGGTTCCTGAATTTTTTCCTATTGACTGTTGCTGATAGTTGTTCTTCTTGGATTGCTGTAAGTCTGTTACTGAACTGTTTATGATACTGGACTTTGATATTTGGATTATCCCTGGACTGACTGCTTAAACCATGTATGACTTGGACTGCTTGTTGGACTTTGCTTATCCGTTTACTGGAAGTAAAAACCTACATTTTACTATACTGTGTATCTGTGTGCTGGTTGTGTGTTATTCCTCACCACTCTCACTATGTCTCCCTGTGTGCACTCATTCTCCTAACGGGGAATTACCTCAACACTTGGCTTCCTAGAAGATACCACTGAGAAACACGCCCTTTGTTTGTTTATAAATAGTGTGGGTTCATAAAATGTGATAGCTTACCTTCCTTTAGTACCTGTAATTGTCTTATTTCTCTATCCCCCATTTTAACTTCTCATTTTGAATATTTTTCCCTTGGAATTTTTTCATTAGGTCAGATATGGAATGGAAAATTAAAATTATGCCTTGTTGAGAAAGTATTTGATGTGTATCTTGCCTTTCAGCCCCAAAGGGAGTCAAGGTAGAGTGATGCATATGACTTGTGGCCCAGAAGTGAAAATCAAAGAGACCCCTATCAGCTCCCCAAATTCAAACCTCCATAAATTGAATTTGTTCAATGAGACAATATTGGCTTTCCATGCAGAAAAACCTGAAACAGGATTCAGAAAGAAGTCCCTGTGTTTGAGTTCTGAAAAGCTAATAAAAGGTAAACATTTGTAGTTCAGGATTGAAATGAAGGGTCCTTGCTGTTCTCAGAGCTTGATGGTTTTGTTGCACATGTTTCATTACCCAAACTAGGTAACATTCAGTGCTAGAAGGGAGTGGGGTTTGTGGAGAGGAGGAGGAGGAGGAGGAGGAGGAGGAGGAGGAGGAGGAGGAGGAGGAGGAGGACTGTAGGCTCCTTGGCAGTCTCTGAGCTTGGTTGTTTTCTTGCAGATCTTTTGTTACCCAGACCAGGTAATATCATTAGTGTTAGTCCCAATGACGTTAGCTAATTTGGATAAGAAATGTCTGCAAGAAACAACCAAGCAGAGAGAACCAAGGACCCCTCGGTTCTGCAAATCAGAGGCCAGAGAGGTTAGCCTACAGTGACTTTGCACAGTGTAGCCTCATCAGAACAAGCTTCTTACCTAGTCATGTCCCTCTTGGTGTACCATGGTTTTATATCCCTGCTGTTCAACTCCTTCTTAGGACTTCTCCTTCCAATGGCTTCAATTGTCCTTCCTGTTTAATGCTAAAGGTTCCAGAACTCTTATAGTTCTGCATCTGCTGCTGACCAACTGGAACTGGTGAGCCGCCAATCAACAGAAAAGTACTCATTAATTCCACACTTCCCTCTCCTTTCTCAGGGTTTATACAGTGAAGGTCATCTTTATAATACTATGTTCCTCTACTCAGTCAAGACCATGAACCAACACAGTCTCCAAATAGTTGGTTTGTAAGGGTCCACCTAGCTTGGTCAATCATACAAAAAACACATGGAGACCACTCCCAAGGTGAAAGTTCCCCTCCCATTGCCAGATACAGGCTACATATAGTCTTAGAACTGTTTTACATGAACAAAGCCTTAGATCTATTTTACATGAACAAAGAGACTTATATGACAAATGATTGATTGTCATTTAGGTATCTAGCAACTCCATTCTTGTATATAGATGAAGTCAGGGTAAGAGACACATGAGTATTAAAATAATGTGCACTAAGCAAGTTCTTATCTTCATTGTGCTATGGGCTTGGCCATACCAAGTACACAAACATCTCTATTTTCCTCTATTTCCTGTGACAGCCAGAGCAACCAACAAATCGGTTAAATCATATAAAATTAGGTACATCATTAGAAGCCAAAATCACAAGACTAGGTCTGATTTACTTTGGCCTTGTCATGCGTGCAAATTCAGTGGAGAAGGCAGTGATGTTAGGCATAGTTAGTGGGACAAGAAAAAAGGGGCACGCAAAGAACACCCTGATTTGATTCTATTAAAACCAATACCAAGATGAACATCCAACAATCAAAAGAAGCTGTGCTTGACAGGATCGCATGGAGAGCACTTGCCTAAAAAGTCCCCAGGAGCTGGACATCATTGAATGATTAAAACAACAATAAAACTTAAAAGTTTTAAGCAAATATTTAGCCAGCCTTAGAAGTAAGGCGGCACCTAAAATAGTTTCTATCTGGATTTGTGGCTGGGTTTCATGAGGAAGCTGAAATTGGACAAAACAGCCAAGCTAGTGATAGCCTCCATCCTAAAGTCAAACTATAGCAAAGTCAGTTTCCAGCCTTTCCTGAGGAGACCCATCATGGCTGCCCTCCCTCCCGAAAGACGCCTCAACCCTTCCCGCCAAAACCTGACAGAGTCCACTTTTATTGGCCTTCAAGGGTCAGGTGACTCTGGATGGGTCTCTTAATGATTAGTTGGCCCTCAGACTGACATCTGTCATAGAAGGAACACCTCCCTGAGCAGGTGATAGGCCCTTGTGCTCCTTCTTCCCACACTTTGTGGCCATCCTCAGGTTGATCCAGCTGCCAATCAAACAGCAGCCACTAATCAAAGGCCTGTTGCTAAGCAGGAGGCAAGAAAGGGGAAAGACAAAATGGCTGCCTGAAGCTCTGCCACCACAGGCCTTATGAGGAAATGGCTGAATAAACAGAGCCGAAGTGAATACTGAAATTGAAAGATAGGCAGCAGTGTCCAATCAAAGGCCTGTTGCTAGGCAGGAGATGAGGAGGGAAGAGAAGATGGCTGCCTGAAGTTTTATTGCCTCCAGAATAACGCCTTTGCCATTGCCTTTGGAGTGATCCTCTGCCTCCAGTGTCTTCCTATCTCACTGTTGCCCAGTTCTGGGCCCACCATGCTTTAGCTGAGCAGCTGGGGTGACCTCCATGCTCCGGGAGTCCCTGTGAGTATCTCTTCTTGGCATTGGCCCCCAGCATCTGGGAACTGGATGAGGCAGCATGCAGGATTGGCCTTCCAGGAATTGTTCCACCATTAAACCCGAGTGGGCAGCACAAGTGGCTTCTCTCATTGTGAGGCGGAATTGGGCACCCAACCATCTTGCTTCAGTACAAGCACAGGCTGTGAGCATTTCTGCAGGGCAAACAGACAAGTTCTCCTCCCCACTGTCTCTTCCCCCCTGGGAAGGCAACCTCATCTCCTCTTTTTCCTGAAATAGGCCTAGAAGCAGCACTCTCTGACAGCTCTAGGGCTCCCTTCACCCGTTGCAGGAGGGCCCCCAATAACTCTGGTCACTCCCCGTGGGAAGTGATCCTTTAGGAATCATGATCCTCTTGTTCACGAGGCTCTAGGACAGGGGTCTTCAAACTTGAGAACTTTTAAGACTTGTGGGCTTCAACTCCCAGAATTCCTCCTCCAGTCCATGTTAGCTCATTCTGGGAGTTGAAATCCACAAGTCTTAAACTAGCCAAGTTTGAAGACCCTTGCTCTCGGAAGTAAAGTTTATTAGGAAAAACAGGGTTGTTGTTTTTTCCTTTTATCAATCTTTGTATTTGCTGATTAAATATGGCTTCCTCATCATGATGCTATAATTTGCAGTATCTATTACAATGTGGATTGTATCCTTAAAGAATAGGATGACATGGCATGGCATATCATAGCATAGCATAAAATAGAATTCTTTATTTGCGAAGCGTGATTGGACACACAAGGAATTTTGTCTCTAGTGAATAAGCTCTCTATAAACATATAGTTTACATACAAACATAAGTTCTCAGAGTACATGCAAACAATAAAGTGATAAATGATAAGATACAATCATAAATCGTAAGATACAACCAACTGAGTGATAGTCATAAAATACCTATAGGAAAAGGTAAATAAAATACTCTTGGTATTTTACAGTGGTGGGATTCAAATATTGTTGCCACCAGTTCGGTGGGTGTGGCTTGGTGGGTGCACTTTGCGCAAGCGCAGAGGCATTCTAACTCCCCTCCTGCAAGCCTGCACGATCCCAGTCGCTTCAGCAGCTGCTGTGCAGTGCTATTCTGTGCCGCCCAAGGCAGCTGCGCTTCAAATTCAGAGGATAAAGGTGAGTATGGGAGCCCAGGCAGGCGGGTGGGCCCAACGACAGACCCATTAGAGCAGCGGAGAGAACCGGTTCGGTCTCCACTGCTCATCGCTCCTACAGGCTCTCCAGAAGCAGGCAGAACCGGTCAAATACCACCACTGGTATTTTATGACTATCACTTTGTAATAGGCAATAAGAAAGATGACAAGGAGAATAGCAACACAGCCCTCCTACTACCTGGGTAAATATCCTTAGGCATAAGACAATGCTGTGGGAATTATGTGTTTAACAGAGTGACGGCATGGGGAACAAATTGGACAAAAATAATAAATCCCCATGGGTTTGCAATGTATAAATTGCTGGAGTGTGAAAACCAAGCAGGGCACCAGAAGGATCGAGTAAGGAAGCAGAAGGCAATGTACAAAATTAATTTATTTCTAGTGGAAAGGAGGGTACGAGCGAGCCATTCCACCTTTCATTTGGGTAGAAGTATAACGTCTATGCCTTGGAAAAGAAAGTCATTTTCTTCAGCTGAAAGACGCCCATTGAAAACCTGGTCTTGGATATGGAGGCCGAAAGCTGAACTTTTCCAATCATACATTTCAGTAATTCTGTTGGATATTGAAGGGCTTAGCCTGTTGTACTAATTCAGTTATAGCTTGCTGAAAGAGGCCGCATTTTATATGCGCCACTTTTCATCTGGCTTCCTCTCACAAATGGTGAAGTAATCTATCGAGCAATCAACATTAGTCCAGCAGTTTGGTGTCGTCAAACAGCGGGATAGCACAATGACGCATCTGTCTTTATAGTAACCACTTACAGTTGCCACAGACCAGTAGCTGGAAGTCAAACACAGTATATGTTAGTCACCCAGACAATTAAGATAAATAGTCATATCTGGGAGAGTAATGTGGAGGATCAGGTTGTCCCTGGGAAGGTCCAAAAAGTCAAGAAGTGACCACAAGCACATAATCAAAGACCTATTCCTTTTTACACATGTGTGTAATGCCTATAAAAGTGAGCAGGCATTTTGTCTGCCATCATGGTTACTCTTGTGACATTTTTCACCCTCCTAGGGATGCCTGTGGTAGAAGAGGCCCAAGTGACTTTCCTGGTCTAGGTCTTGACTTGTTTTGGCAAGTTGAATGTGAGCATGGGAAAAAGGGAGGAAATGAAAGATATGAGAAAGCGGGGGGGGGGATTAGGCAAAGGACTAGCCCTATTTGGAAAAGTATTAAAGGTTAAGTATTAAGGAGAGATAGACTTGGAAGCTACTTGGAATAAAATGGAAAATAATAATAACAAAATAACGAAGTTGAAAGGAACCATGGAGATCTCTTAGTCCAATCCAGGAGTGGAATTCTACCAGTTTGGACCAGTTCTATAGAACTGGTTGTTATGATTCTGTGCAGTTCGGAGAACTGGCAAATCACGCCACTGGCTGGCCCTGCCCCACCCACCCCACCTCACCCCGCCTAGTCACTCCTTATCTCGCATGTGCACCATCCAACTTGCCTGCTTTGTACCTTTGCCTAATTTTTGGTAAGTTGCTATTTTTCTTTTTTTTCTGACGATCAGTTGTTTGACTATTAGATTAGCTAGAAAGCAGGAAATCATCAGATTTCTTGCTTTCTAGCTAATCTAAATCACTGTTGTACTTTGCCTTTGTCCAGGAGGCTTCCCTGAGGCCCAGTCAGGGGTGGTATTCAGGGGGTTGTGGCGGGGAGAAGTGGCCTGAGAGCAGAGCTGAACCTTCCTTAGGAGTAGGGCTGAAGCTTCTATTTTTCATTGCAGACTCAGGCAGTAGATTGCAGAAAGGTAGATCTGTGAGTGAATCTGTGATTCTGCAAACAACTCAATCTTCCTGCCTGCATTGCCTGATTCCGGAACAGATTTCAGAAAGGTAGATCTGTGAGTGAATCTGTGATTCTGCAAGCAACTCAAGCTGCCTGCCTGCTTTACATGATTTTGGGTAAAAGTTGCTCTTTTTAAAAAATAAATAAATCAATATTTACATAAATATTTACAATATTTACATACAAGCCACGCCCAGCCAGTCATGTGACCACCAAGCCATGCCCAGTCAGCAAGCCACACCCACACAGTCACATGACTAGCAAGCCACACCCACAAATTAGGCCAGGCCCACAGAACCAGTTGTTACAAAATTTGAATCCCACCCCTGGTCCCAACCCCTTGCTCAAGCAGGAGACCCAATACCAATTCAGACAAATGGCTGTGAAAGTTGCTGCAACAAGCAGTCACACTGATAAGACAAATAAAGAATGCTTGGAGGAATGATGACATGAAAGAGACTGTGGATGAGAGCAACATGCATGTACAAGAATGACTGCAGCCAAAAGCAGAGGTGATAGAAAACTGTGCATGTAGAGAAAAACATAACTGCAAAGAAAGTAATCAGACAGATGAAAGAACTGTTGCAATTTTAGAACGGCAGAAAAAAGTCAAGTTGAAAGGAAACTGTTTGGGAATTGGCTGGTTGGGTTGAAAGAAAAAAGAACAAAGGAAAAAGGAAAAACAAGGAAGTCCAGTTGCCTCCTAAAAAAAAAAAAAAAAAGCACCTTTGGGACATTTTAAGGAGGGAAGTGATGGGTGAGTCTGGTTAATTTGTTATTCCTTTTCTGTGCTTTTTCTGTTGAATTTGCTTAAATAATTTCACCTTTTTGTCACACGATTCTTAGAACCCAACGTGCCCTTTCAGATAATCACATGCTGGGGCTGCAGATTGTCTACTCTTGATAAGGATGAATCGGGGTGGGATTCAAATTTTTTAACAACCGGTTCTGTGGGCGTGGCTAGGTGGGCGTGGCTAGGTGGGCATGGCCATGTGACTGGATGGGCGTGGCTTCTACATTTTTTGCAGCACAAACCACCATTTTGGGGCCTTCTGGGTCTCAGGGAAGCCTCCTTGGAGAGGGGGTTCCTCCCAGAAGGCTTCCCTGGGGCTCAGGAAAGGAAAAAACAGAGCTGGGGGGTTGCAGCACACACACACACCCATGCTCCATTTGGGGGCCTTCTGGGCCTTAGGGAAGCCTCCTGGGGGGAGATGCTTGCTCCCAGGAAGCTTCCCTGGGGCCCAGGAAGGCAAAACATGAAGTGCGGAGGGGGAGCTGCACCCTCCTCCATTTTCTGCCTTCCTGGGCCTCAGGGAAGCCTCCTGGGCGAAGCAGTAAGACAGCAAGGGGAATCCTGGCACAGCTGATCATCGGAATAGCTGATCGCCAGGAGGAGGAAAAAGAGAAATACCTTAAGGAGTGACTGGGCAGGAAGAATGCAGTCAGCAATGTAGGAAATGCGCAATAAGGACTGGTGGGGCTAGGAGGGGTGGGCGGAGAGGGCGGAGCCAGCCAGGGGCATGATTTACCTCTTCTCCAAACTGTGCAGACTCATAACAACCGGTTCTATAGAACCGGTACAAACCGGTAGAATACAACCCCTGGGATGAATGTGCATAAATAGAGCTTTCAGCAGAATACAAGCAGGAATTTCTTTCAGAGTTTCTATAGAACAAGCATAGAGTCCATAACATGGACCAACTTACAAAACTTTTGTTTGGGTACCATCGACGCATACCCATGTGGTGTTGTAATTATGCCCAATCCAAAAGTCCTTAGGATGCTTTGCAATTTGTCTTGTTACAAACACCTGAAAACATCAAGAGCACACACCACAGTTAGAAATACTTCTTCAGCGACACTTTTAACATGCCAAACTGTCGTGCCCCTGGTGGAGACTGACTCTGAGGAAGACGAGGAACAGCCAACAGGGAGTGGGAGTATGGCTCCAGAGGTGGTGGAGGAGGCTGGGGAAGGGCAGAGGCCGGCTGATCAGTCAGAGGAGGATCCATGCCCATCCCCTATCCATCCTAGGTCACGCAGGGAGGAGAGGATCAGGGGAAAGCAAGGTCTACTCAAGAGGAGATTACCATGATCCTCCTCGTGGCTTGCAGCTGGGAGCTATGTATATAAGTTTGTAACTGTGCAGTCAGAATTGCTGGATTCAAAGTTTAGTGTTTACTTTGAAAGAGGTTTATCTTTGCTGACATTCTTCCCATGGACTCTCCTCGGTTATTTTCCTGAGTTCTGATTGCTTCAGAACTCTCGTAAATGCAGTTTGTTTTGGTTTTCTGTTTGCCTCATTATTTACTTTTGTGACTTTAAACTGTGCCTAATAAAACAGTGAAGTTAAGTTGAAGGCCTTACCGGACTTTAATGTATGTTTTGGGTTTTGGGTTATTTTGAGAGACTATGGGTCATCACACAAATGTCCATTTCTGCCTATCCTTGGGAAGAACTCGATAAGTGGATAAGTAATGCTAAATCTGGTCTACTATTTCAGACAAATGGTTGTCCAATCTCTTCTTTAAAAAACTTCCGGTGTTGGAGCATTCACAACTTCTGGAGGGAGGCTGTTTCACTGGTTGATTGTTCCTGGCTGTCAGGAAATTCTTCTTTAGTTCTATGTTGCTTTCTCTCCTTGATTAGTTTCCATCCTTTGCTTCTTGTCCTGCCTTCAATTGCTTTGGAGAATAGGTGGACCCACTCTCCTCAGTGGCACAGCCTCAATTGGAAGACTGCTATCATGGCATCGCTTCATTAGAGAGAGACTCCGTGTCTTGCCCAGCAAGAGAGAGACGAATTTTCCCTTTATCTCCTCAACTCGAAGAATAACCAGCACAAGTATGTTGCTAGAAATTACATTTTTTCAGATACAAATTTTCTCTGTAAGCTTACTGAATAACTTTGAAAATGTTCAGTGCTCTTTTAGATGCAATAGTATTAATTCATAAGTGTAAGAACTGCTTGAAATAACCATATTGATTATGCTTACACAGTGCTCAATAGCTATTGTAAGAGCTCAATTCCTTTATTATTATAAAGTTTTATCCATTAAACATGAAACTCAGTCAGCTGAACATTTAAATATGTATCACAAATATTATTGATTGGTACTGATGGTTGATACAGAATGCTGCCAGCATCCTAGGTATCAACCAAGTATCTTCTTAAAATGTATGTTGTTATTAAAATGTATGTTGTTATTATTATTAATGTTGTTGTTGTTATTACTTTTATTTGTTTGCATCCCACCTGTGTTATTTTTACAAATAACTTAAGGCAGAGAACATGTACAACACACCTTCCTTCTCCTATTGTTCTACAGCAACCAACCTGTGAAGTGAGTTGGGCTGAGAGAGAGGGACAAAGTCACCTAGCCAGCTTTCATGGCTAAGTTGAGATTAGAACTCACCGTCTCCTGGTGAATGGTCCAAAGTCTTTAGCTGGCTTTTGTGGCTAAGACAGGACTAGAACTCACCGTCTCTGGCTTTCTAGTGCCTTAATCACTAGACCAAAAATTCCTCACAATTTGTTCCAAGACAGAAAATTTGAGGAACAAGCTACATGTGATGAAGAAGCTGGTCAGATCTTTGAAGCAGTCTCTAGCTTTTTAGCCTGGTGCCTTAACCACTAGACCAAAAATTCCTGCAAAGTACTTACTTCTTCCAAAGTACTTTCAATACAAACCAAGGTGGATTTCTTAGTCTCACAAAAATTTTTGGCTGTGGTCCAGTCGCTTGCAACGGTGCTGAACAAGTAAAGGGCCCCTTCAAAGGGCACCCAGTGGTTTTTTAGCAGAATAGTAATGACGTCTTTCAGCCGGTGAAGAAATGTTCCAGAGAGAATTGCAGGAAGAAAGCAAGAGAGAAAGACACAGTATTTTGATAAGCTGAAAGTACTGCATATTGAAACTTTATATATGTAGTCCTCGATTTACGACCCCAATGGAGCCCAAAATTTATGTTGCTAAGTGAGACATTTGTTTTGATCCCATTTTCTTGCCACGGTTATTAAAAAATCACTGCAGTAGTTAAATTAGTCAAACAGTTGTTAAGTGAATCTGGTTTCCTATTTGACTTTGCTGGTCAAAAGTTCGCAAAAGGGGAAGGTGGGACCTCAGGGCACTGTGTCCATCATAAACATGAGTCAGTTGCCAAGTGTCTGAATTTTGATCAGGTGACCACAGGGATGCTGCAACAGTCGTAAGTGTGAAAAAAGGGCCACATAAGTCACTTTTTTCGGTGCTGTTGTAACTTCGAATGGTCATTGAATGAACTGTTGTAAGTTGAGGATGATCTCACAATACTGAAATTTCACATTCTAGCTTCATTCGTTTCCTTCCCTTCCCTGAAGAGGAATACAGAGATCTATCTTGCATAGGCAGCATTAATTAAACCTTGCTGGCAATTCCAGAAACTGACAAAAATGGATGGCCCTAAACTAAAAAATTCTCTTTTTATCTCTTTCATTTTGTTCCACACCTTTCTTTTCTGCTGAGAAGTTGATAGCTGTTTTGATAATAATTTGAGATTCCTTTTTAATATTATTTCCAGAAAGCAGCAAGAAACTGGTTCTGAACCAGTTCTGACTTATTGCTGTTGTATATGCGCATGTGCGGGTGGTAGGTTTCAATCCAGTCTGTGCAGCGCGTGGGAAAATAGTTTAAATTCATTGGTTAACAGCTGACAGCCCTCTATAAAAGCGCTGCCATCCGGCATGCATCCCATTTGGATACTATGTAGCTGTTGCTACTGAATAAACAAAACTGATGCAGATTCTGGCTCCACTTCTATTCATCCCTCGATCTAACACGGGCAACGAGGGTGGGATCGGATGTAAATGGGAACCGCCTGAACTGATCGCTGCCACAGAAGCGCTCAAGGGGAATTACCACACATTGGCCACAACTTTGATCACACGGAACTATTGGAGATGGCTACACCACTGCCATTCACACCATTCAACCCCGCAACGGAAACGTGGGACTCCTCCTCCCCTTTTCGAATGCATCTTGGAAGCCAATGATTTTACGAACATTACCAATAACCACAAATGAGCGCTATTCCTGAGCTACTGTGGCACAGAGATATTTGAGACAGCAGGGGTCCTCATCACACCCCAAACGGGTGGGAGGTTTCAATCCAGTCTGCGTGTGTGCATATACAACAATTGCCAAAAAAAGTATGCATGAACATGTCCCTGAAGTCATGGGAAGAGTTCGACTCAGATTGCGTTCTCTTCGCTGATGATGTAAAGCTGTTCAATACCACAGACAATACTGCTACCCTACAAAAAGATCTTGACTATGTATCAGAATGGTCAAACAAATGGCAACTTCAAATCTCAACAAATAAATGCTCTGTCTTACATATTGGCAAAAAAATCAGAAAATAAAATACAAGCTGAATAGTCAAGAACTTGTTGATGACCCAAGCTCTGTAAAGGACCTTGGAATACTCACCTCTAATGATCTAAGTGCTAGAGCCCACTGCAACTACATAGCCAAAAAGGCATTAAGAGTTGTTAACCTAATCCTACGTAGCTTTTTCTCTGGTAATATCACACTACTAACCAGAGCATACAAAACATTTGCTAGACCAATACTCGAATACAGTTCATCAGTCTGGAACCCACATTACATATCTGATATTAGCACAATTGAGAAAGTCCAGAAATATTTCACAAGAAGAGTTCTCCACTCCTCTACTTGTAGAATACCTTATGCCAGCAGACTTGAAATTCTAGAACTAGAAAATCTTGAATTACGCCTGTCTTCGGTCTGACTTAAGCATGGTATATAAAATCATACATTGCAATGTCCTACCTGTCAGTGAATACTTCAGCTTCAACCATAACAACACAAGAGCACACAATAGATACAAACTCAAAGTAAACCGCACCAAACTTGATTGCAGGAAATACGACCTCAGCAATAGAGTGGTCAATGTCTGGAATACTCTACCCGACTCTGTAGTTTCTTCCCCAAACCCCAAAAACTTTAACCTTAGACTGTCTACTATTGACCTCACCCTTTTCCTAAGAGGTCTGTAGGGGGCGTGCATAAGCGCACCAACGTGCCTACCGTCCCTGTCCTATTGTTTCTCTTATTCTTTTATTTTTCTTATATGTACCCATTTCATGTATTCACAACTATGTATACACTTATACTTATTATCTTGTAAACAATTGGCAAATCAAATAAATAAAATAAATAAATAAATAAATAAATAAATAAGTCCTATCTTAACTTGTTTTATTTTATTTCAGTTATTGAACTACTGTTCCATTTTATGGATTTTTTTAGCCACTGCAGCTTTTCTGCAACAGAGAAAAAGTGGATTGCAAATTTTAGTGCAATCAGGAACTAATTTTTTTTTTACCCGGCTGGCTTGAGCTTCAGCAGGGTGAACAGATGGGCAAGAGAAAGGAAGCTGTCTATTTGAGGCAGAGATGAGGCAGATTTTCAACAGATGCAGTCTCAGGCTGGCTTCCCCCAATCCCTGAATGTTTATAGCATCGCACCCTCAGACTTACCAATTGCACTTTCCACTTCAATGATTTTTAAAGTCTCTAGTGCCAATTCTTCTGCTAACCTCTGAGCACCAGAAAATATTTCATATTCTGTAAAGGGTTGCAAAATTCAAGTCAGACAGATCTCAACAAACCAAACTTTTCCATATACCCGGTTACACTCTATAGGAGAGGCACAGAGTTGGATAGAGCATTTAGACCTTCAGTTCTAATTTTGTTTAAGGCAGGAATCAAACCAAAGATCAGCCTTAACAGATATGGGTCCAGCAAAAGGAAGCCCACAACCCACCTAGATCCATGGCTATTTTCTCAGAAGACTTTTCTAGCATTCCTACAGGAGGTGAGCAGGCTGAATCCAAGGGTGGGGTCAAATGCATCATCAATCTGGAGTTGCTTCACTGACACAAAAGACCTAAGTCCAGCCCCCCCTCCCCCTTGAATTCTGCTGGCTCTTATCTAGCATCAATTGCCTTCAGTAGTGTAGTTCAGATTCTTGTGAATAGGTAGTATGTAATAAACTGGAACTACTTTGAACCAAACTCTTGTTCCTGGTTACTTGCACCTGACAATTTCAGTCATATTCCTAAATTTCCTGTTATTTAACCAAGGGATTTCTGCTCAGATTACAAAATACATAGAAAAAATTATGACAGAATAATAGAATAAGAGAGTTGGAAGGACCTTGGAGATCTTCTAGACCAACCCCCTGCTCAAACAGGAGATCCTATACCGTTTCAGACAAATGATTGTTCACTCTCTTCTTTAAAACCTCCAGTGATGGAGCACCCACAACTTCTGGTGGCAAGTATTTTTATTTTATTTTATTATTAGGTTGCCCATCTCCCCTAGAAGGTAACACTATAAAAAGCTATCAAATGTGGCCTGGAGAGAAACATAAAAGACTTTTCCTCTTTATCACAATTTAAGGCAGAAAGAGTTTTGATAATACATACAAAAGAAAAGATGTGGGTTCGTTTCAAGTTTAAATCCCAATATTTTCAGCATTGTACTTTCCAGTGCTTTTGAGATATTTCACACTTCCACCACATATGCTAATGTGTCCCCTTGGTTTCATGGCATTTCCAGCAATTATTACTTTATCACTTGCCTACCTTAGAGATTATTGATGGAGCTGTGTACCATCTGCAGGGAAATTATTTGACAGATACCGATAAGAACACCTTGCTTACCGCTTTCATTTCTGAGGGATGGATCCCTGCTTACAACAAAGTCCATAACAACTTTAATTGCTGAATTCATGGCTGCTGATTTATTTAGTTCCCAAAGATCTGGTTGTTTTTTTTTTAAAAAAAAAAAAGTGAAGATAAACATAATATTCCAATGCATTATGTTTAAATGTTAAAAAAAAACCTTTCAGAGTAATTCTGAAGGCTTATTTCTAAGTTCTAATGTATTATGTTAGGAGAAGTTTACTTACACAAAATGATCATCACAACTGTGACCAAAAACAGGAGCAGGCACAACAAACTTGCAAGATATAAACCAGAGCTGATCAGGTCATGCCAAAAATTAGCAAATATCCCTTGAAGGACACAAGAAGAAAAGAAAGAAAAGTCTATTTTAACCACCATCCCAAGAAGAAAGATCTTAGTTGTTTGCATTGTGCCGGTATTTGAAAAATGTCCAGCTAAAATCCTCTCTCACCTCCAAATCCCACTGTTCATCTAGCAGGTTGTCCTAAATAATCATCCCTCCCCATTTCATCCCAGCCACGGTCACTTTGGAAGTAGGTGGGTTGAGAGAATGGCTGCCCCCAATATCATCCTGTGAGTTAACATAGCCAGAAGACAGGACGAAGAAGAAGAACTGGGCTGCTGTTTCTTTAAAGACCAGCTAGAACTGGATTGTGAATTCTTCCTTTTTTGCCTGCAGAAATAGTAGGTGGCCACTCCATTTCCTTTCCTTTTCAAGCCTCCCCTGGTCACTCTCTGCCCCTCTGCCCTTCTGGTTTGGTTCCCAAAAGGAAAAGAGAAGGACAAAGAAAGGCAAGACTTCCCCTTCATCTCTAGGGAAGATGGATGGTGAAGGGACAGGTCCCAGGGAAACTGCCCCATTCTTCCCATCCCGGTTTGGAATAGGAAAGGGGGCACATGGCCCAGGAGGCTATAATGTGCGCCTCACCAGGGAATGAAGGGAAGGAGACATACATTTATGTTGATGAGGTATGTTTGCCCATACTCCGGATGTACAGGGAGCAGAATTTTGCCTTTGTTAACCTCAATTACGTCCATTTTAAAGCAAAATCATAGCATCCAAGTCTCAGGAAAGCTACATCTCAGTCAGCAGCAGAGGGAGAGGCTGAGCAGACAACCTTGGTATTCATCAGCCAGTGCAAAGACAAATGGCAACCAAGGAAGCCATTTGAGATCACTTTTTTGCTGAAGAAGCCACCCAATTCTCCCAATTTGAGACCACAGACTGAGGCTGGAATGCTCTTTTAAGAGTATGAAACCAGGAGATGGCAACATCCAACCTTAGCTCGCTGTCTCTTTTATTGCTTACTGAATCTTCAATATTTTTGTCTACTCTGCCATGGTTACTTTCAGCCTCTTCTTGATTCCTGTAATCTCCCCTTTTATATGTCCTACTCTTTTGTATAATTGTATACATACAACACACACCTACCTGTATTTTGCTGTGTTCGTCTGACATTGGATCTGGAAGCTACATTGGATCTGGAAGCCACGTTGGATCTGGAAGCTACATTGGATCTGGAAGCCACGTTGGATCTGGAAGCCATGTTGGATCTGGAACTCTCTGCCGCTCAATCCAGTCCTTAAATAACAGTATGTATTGAGAAGGGACACAAGACTCAAAGGATCGATTCAGATCAAAGGTGATCTGACTGAATTCCCATTCCATTCATTCAAAGCATCGAATTAGGTGGTTTTGGAAGAGCCTGGAGAAGTTTGAAGTCAATATTTGGTGATTCGATTGACTTTTCTTTATTCACATAGATTTAAATAAATACCTGACTCTCAATGGCTCTAGTTGCTTTGCACTATTAAAAGAATGATAAAATGAATAAAGAGACATGTTCCCAGAAAAAGAAGAACTATGTAAAACAAAATCAAATCCTAACGGGGCTCACCCAACCCAAGGGAGAACAACCAAGCTTTCGTTGCCTTCCAACTGATCATCAAGATGGGGACCATCTGGAACTGGAGGATGCCAGGTGCCCTGACAGAGCTATGGACACTTCCGGGGTTCACCTAGGTGACCCTACGTAAATGAGGGGACCTGAAGTGCAACCCCTCTGCTAAATCTTACGAAATAGGGGGACATTGTTGGAGCTGGGCAGCCACAGAAATTGCCAGGCTCCCTGCCCTCAAAAGCTTGATAGGTGATTGAATGGCATCCAGAAGCCAACCAGCAATCATTGCAGCTCATGGAAGAGCGGTGCCACTTGCTTTTCACTGATGGTGCGGCTGCATTTGGACCACTTACAAAAAAGATTTGTTAGAGCAGTCCCATATAGAGAGCACTGCAATAATCCCTTCTCGAGGGGACCATGGCATGAGTGACTGTCCGGGGGTTGGGTGTGTGATCCAGGAACAGGCGCAATTGGCATCCTGGATAAATCTGTGAAAAGATCCTCCTGGCCACAGCTGTTGCCTGTTCTTGAAGAACCTAAGATGACCCCCATCCCTCATTGCAAAGTGGCCTCGAATGGGGAAGCACAGCCCCATCCAAAACCAGAGATGGAGACTCCCAAGACCAGAGAGCCCAAATATCCCCAGTCCTGTTGGGATTGAGCCGGATCTGTTCCTCCCCGTCCACACATGCCCAGCCTCCTGACTATGAGACGTGACATCAGGAGCATCATTTCCAAAATGCAAATTGGGAACATCCCACATCCTAAGGATTTTGCACTGGGAACTGATGGATGGCTTTCCCACAGAGATTCCATGTTGATGCTGAATGGGGTGAGGGTGAGGAGACTGTCCAGGACCCTACATATGAGGGGCTGCAAACTCTTCCCTGTCGACATTGGCAGGAAGCACCACAGAGAAAGGAAGAAAACCACCAAAATATGGTGCTCCCCACTCCGAATCCCTGAAGCCTGTCCAAAAGTTGAGCCTAGTTGCCAGGATCAAAACCTACTGAGTTATCCAGTAGCACAAAGATAGATGCATCACCAATCCTGCCCTGCTAAATGTTATTGACAAGCACAAACAACGCCTTTTCAGTATGATGTCCCAGGTTGAAATCCAGAGAGATGGGTCACCTCCTTCCTACAGGACTGTTGTCCAACCACCTTCTCAACAACCTGCCTAAAAAGGAAAAGATTGGAGACTGGGTGAAGATTGATGAAAAGGATTGGTGGGCTCAGCAATGGCCTCGCATGGAGAAGGACCATCCTCTCTCTAAAAGATATTAACACCACTTTCTGACTTTGCAGATTGTGAGGCACTATTTCCTCTTTTATCCTTCTCCGTATCTCAGGATCCGCGGGACTGACATATCCTACAATTCTCCTCAGCCTCTTACATGTTCTTGTCTTTCTCTGACTGAAATACACTTTCCCCATGCTTGTTTGTTAATAGAAAATGTTGCTGAAGCAGCACAAAATACGCCATTCCCAATAGCAGCTAAATCTGCCAACGAGCAAATGCCAGCCAGCCTTGGGTTGCTCTGTGATTGAGGGGCAGACTATCTCTAAATTAGATATATAAAGAAATAAAAATAAATGAGCAGGAGAAACCAATGCTCGATGGGTCTCATCCATCTTAGGATTCTTGCTTGAATAATTGGGAAGCTTATACTCAAAACTTACACTCTATATAGAAAGTGGGTATATCTGTGCTGAGAAATTGAAACACTTTTTTCCCATTTTTAATGTTTGCATCTCTGAGATTCAAAAAAGAGCCTGCTTTTTCCTAGCAAGAGCAGTGTTTATATCTCCTTATTTTATTGTAGGATTGCTGTGGAAGGACGACCTTATTAGCTCCTTGCTCCCACCCCTCAGGGCCATTGTCAGGGCAACTCAGCTGCCAATCAAGCAGCAGGGGCCAATCAAAGAACTGTTGCTAGGCTGGAGGCAAGAAGGAGAGAAGACAAAATGGCTGCCTGAAACTCTGCCGCCACAGGCCTCATGAGGAAGAAGCCGAATAAACAGAGCTGAAGCTCAGGAATTGAAGTGAAGATTGAAACTAAAAGATAGACTACCCTGATGAGGAGAGGCTTTGGAAAGGAGCCAGCAGCTGAAAGAAGTGAGGAGAGAGAGAGAGATCTTTGTCCTTCCCTCAGACAGGCGTGAGGGAAAAGTTCCCTCAGGTGTTTCCCTCAGATTTTTTTTTTTTTTTTTTTTTTTTTTTTTTTTTTTTTTTTTTTTTTTTTTTTTTTTTTTTTTTTTTTTTTTTTTTTTAAGAAAAAAAAAGGGGGGGGGGGGGTTTTTTTTTTTTTTTTTTTTTTTTTTTTTTTTTTTTTGGGGGTTTTTTTTTTTTGGTGGGGAGCAAAGTTTCTAGAGAAGAGGAAAAAAAAGTTAGGAAGCCCAGCCAGGAGTAAACAAGGGGAAAATATGGAATAAAAGTAAGACTTGGGCAAAGCAGGAATATAAAGCAGGAATTAAAAAAGAGAAAAGATCGAACTCTATGGAAAAATGATGCAGTAGAAATAACCAGGGACTAAGACTGCAAATAGAGGCCAGCAAATAAAGAAATATACTGGAGATATAGGTAAAATAGAGTGAAATTAGACTTTTAAAATATAGCATAGATAGAACCCATGGGAAATAGTTATAGTTTTATTAAGATTCATTTCTACACCAGTCTTTAACTTCTTTAATTTTTAAGCTTTCCTTTTTTGGGAAAATAAAAGACTTAACATTCACTAAGGGGAGACACAAAATCCCAATCATCCAAATTTCCATTTCTTTATTGTCTCCTTCGAGCAACATAAATGGAGACATAGGCATCATGGGGGCAAAAAAATAAAATAAAAAATGAATCCAATCAACAATTTTGTCGAATGATGAAGTAATAATAGGTTTTTTTTTCAGTGCACTGAGTTAGATAGTCTGACGTTAGAACTGAAGGAGCAAGATACTTCAGAATTCTGAAATATGGAAAAAAATATTGTTAGGGTAATAAATAAAGGAAAGAAATAAAAAAAATATTATAGAGAGAGTAGAGAGTTACTCTATAAGCATGCCTTATCTTGATGTTAGGCAGTTGTTTTCCTATGTATATAGAAGTATTTATCTCTATAGGCATTTCTTATCTTGCTGTTGTGGAAAATATTTCTCTAACCTTTGTGTTGTAAAACTAACCTGCAATTAGTTACATCTCTCTCATATGAAGACACATGATTATCCCATGTAAATCAATCTGAATGGAACGTACTCCCTGGGAACATAACTCCCTACATCTGGAGCAATATACACCTTTTGAAGTATGCTGTTAATAGCCCTCTTAAATGGTCAGTTGTGATCGATTAACAGACAATAGGAGAAAGGATACTGAAAGATAAACAAGTGCCAGGAGGACATTTGTCTTTTTGCAGGAAAGATGTAAATCTAACTTAGAGTGTTTTACAATGCAATTACTCTACTTCTAAAAGAATCTTAAGGTATAAGAAGAGTTACTTTTGCCTATATGCTTTGTAACTTTCCTCACATATCTGTGTGTATGAGAGGTCTTACCATTTTATTGATCAATAAAAGTTAGATTTTGTTCTTCAAAGCTCATTTTTGGCACATTGTGATCTTAAGTTATAGCTGAACCTTACAATATATAATTGGAGGATATGAAAGGAAGTCAAAAAATGTGAAATAGAATTTAAGAAGAGTTAACGAAGTGTCTAAGATAGAAACTGATACAAAGATTTACAATGTATATGTATATGTATATGTATATATATATATATATATATATATATATATATATATATATATATATATATATATATATATATATATATATATATATATATATATTCTTAAGTTTTCGCATGCAGTACTTACATGTATGGTGTTCGGCTTGGTTCGGCTTTTTCCCACATCATTGTAGTTCTTTGGCAGAAGTTGTGCAACGTTTCAGCAGAATCTCATCTGCCATCATCAGGCTTCATATATATATATGTGTGTGTGTGTGTGTGTGTGTGTGTGTGTGTGTGTGTGTGTGTGTATGACTATGGGTCTGAGAGGTATGGGTCAGCTCCAGAGGAGCACCACTACAAAACCTAGCTAAACACTTAGCAAAACAGCTACAGCCCCATGCTGAAACGGCAGCTTCACATGTACAAAACTCATACCACTTCTTGGAAATGATCAAAGATCTACACGTGGAACAAGAAGATCTGCTTGTAAGTTTCGACGTGGTTTCACTATTCACTCAAATCCCAATAAAAGAAACTCTTTATATCATCAAAAATAAATACCAACCAGCTAAAAACCTCATGGAACTAGCAGAACACTGCTTAACCAACACATATTTCATATACAAAGATTCAAGCAAATTGAAGGTGCCCCTATGGGATCACCACTATCACCCGTCATTGCAAACCTGTTCATGGAGGAATTCGAATCCAGAGCCCTGGCTAATGCAACCCACAAACCCAAACTATGGTTAAGATACATCGATGACACATTTGTGATTTGGCCCCGTGGAAAAGAAAACCTAAACAACTTCCTAACACACCTGAACAGCACACACCAAAAAATCAAGTTCACCATGGAAGTGGAAACAAACAAACAACTACCATTCCTAGATGTACTAATCTACAAAAAAACAGATGGCACACCAGGACACACCATATACCAGAAGAAAACACACACCAACCGCTACCTCAACGCCCAATCCCACCACCACCCAGCACAGATAAACTCCGTGGCCAAAACACTAATCGCCAGAACCAAACGCCTGGCAGACAAGACACACAGAAAGACTGAACTATGCACCCTGACTAAAGTACTGACAGCCAACGGCTTCCACAAAAGCAAAATCACCAGCTTGATCCACAAAAACACACTGAGACATAATGGAGACCTAGAAGATGAACAGACCTATGGAACAGCTGTCCTGCCCTACATAAGATGTACTACAGACAAAATCAGTAAGATACTACACAGGCATCACATCAAGACTGCCTTCCAAACAGACAGAAAAATAGCAGCCATCCTTAGAAACCCCAAAGATAAAATTGACCTGGAAAACCAAGGCATATATGAAGTCCCCTGTGCATCATGCCCGGCCACATACATTGGACAGACCAATAGAAGAATAAGTACCTGCCTGGATGAACACAAACATGCAGTAAAAAAGCTGGAACACACTTCCTCACTAGTCCAACACATGAAAGCCACAGGTCATAGCATCAACTTCAATGGCACCAAAACCCTAGCCACTATAGAAAACCCCAGCCACAGAATTATCAGAGAAGCCATAGAGATTGAAAAAAGACCTGAAAGCATGAATAGAAGAGATGATTCCACCAGACTGTCAATTATTTGGAAGCCTGCACTCACAAACAAAAAAATCTCCACACCACAAGCCAGGCAAACACCTGGGCACAAACAGATCCCCCCTGATACCTCCAGCTCAAACACACCCCAACCAGGCACCCAGATGAAACCTAACTTCCTAACAAATGATAGCCGTCCATTTACTCGGAGCCAAGCTGCACTAAAAGCCTCCAATACAGGAACACAATGTTGCCAGCCAATCAAGACAAAAAAAGCCACAAAACAGACAGAAGATATTAGAAACACCAATCAAGCAGAACACAGCAAACTCCAAGACCAATAAACACAGACCAAGACTCCCAACCAATCAGGATGAAGAAAAAACCATTCTGGCACAGCTGTAGGCTAGCACCAAATTTAAAACAGAAACGGCTGTGAAAGTCTGACTCACAGACGAACATAATACAGAAGCCTGATGGTGGCAGATGAGATTCTACCGAAACGTTGCTACAACTTTAAAAGCACAACTATAATGACGTGGGAAAATACCCGAACAAAGCTGAGTACCATACATATAAATACCCGCAAAAACTTAAGAAAATAAATATATATATATATGTATATGTATATGTATATATGTATATATAAATGTTAATAATGTTTGATGACATTTTGCTCTTATAACAATGTAAAGACTGATATATGTCAAAAGGATCACAACGTTCAATGTTTTTAAAATCTAATTTTCAATAAAAATTTACTTAAAAAACAATTTTGTCATATATAAAAGGCAGAAAAGTATCATAGAGATACTTCTAGGGGCAGACCATGCTCATATGGATAGATTAAAGATGAAAAGTTACAATAAGCATGTCAGCAAGATTTAATACAGGAGATGTCTATTATTTCTGAATCCCCAAAAAGAAACAAATCCTAGCAAAATACAGATATCTCCCCAAATTGATCAGTACTTGGACAATTTAGTTCTCAGTCATATCAGCCTCTCATTTCATCCAGCTTTCAAAATCATATGATGCAGGAAATATTTTATTTATTTATTCAACTTGGATGGCTGTCTATTTTAGCAAGTGACTCTGGGCAGTGAACAATCTTAAAATAAATTAAAAATAAATTTCCATCATAAGTACAACAATTAAAATAGCACAGCAGCCAAGGAGAATGTTCAGACAACCCGTACCAAAGGCCAGCAGGATCTGGGCCATTCTAATTTCTGGAGGAAAGATGTTTCATAGGACGGATGTTCTGGAAGAAAAGTATTAGTGACTCTGTAAGTGTCATTAGTAACTCCACTATTATTCTGACTCTGTAAACTGCTTAGAGAGGGCTGTAAAAGCACTGGATAGTGGTATATACAGGTGAAACTCAAAAAATTAGAATATTGTGCAAAAGTTCATTTATTTCAGTAATGCAACTTAAAAGGTGAAACTAATATATGAGATAAACTCATTACATGCAAAGCAAGATAGTTCAAGCCGTGATGTGTCATAATTGAGAAGATTATGGCTTACAGCTCATGAAAACCCCAAATCCACAATCTCAGTGCAATAAGATTGGGACTGGGTTAGGGACTTCTGTCCTCACTGTGTGAGTTGTGTTGGGGTGTGTGTACATGAAGGGAGGCTCAGCCAATCTCATTGTACACATGTTGTACTCTGACAATACAGGTAATAATAACTAAGTGCTATTGCTATCCGACACTGTCGTTTTGGGGTATATTTCCAAGAGGATGATGCAAGCTTGGCACTGATTTTTTTACTGTCTTTTTGGGGGGCATATGATCTTTCCTTAAATCTGGATGATTTGCTTAGGATGTCTTGTGAGGTGAGTGACACCAGCTGGTTTCTTTAAGTGGTGTAAATGGATCTAAGGATTACTTTTCCTGGGTGTGCTTTTTCTGGAGAGCTTAACCTCTCTGCTAAAGGGTTTCACTTTATGAGCAAGAGTTGGCTGCTTGATACTTATCATTGCATTTTAGGTATTTTCATTCCTCAAGGTGCTCTGGCAGCCTGCCTGATCTGTAACTCCAGTTTGCAGGTATTTTTAATCTAATGATAGGTATTTAGGGCAGCTTTTTGCCAGCAAAGAAGCTTTATGTATTTTTGTACAGGTAATCCTTGACTTACAAGAGTTCATTTAGTGACCATTCAAAGTTACAAAGGCACTGAGAAAAGTGACTTATGACCATTTTTCACACTTACGACCGTTGCAGCATCCCCACAGTCACGAGACGCCAGATAAGCGCCCCTCAATGTGAGTGATGTCAAGTTGGCCACCTCTGGTCTAAGGGAGAATGATGTTCAGGCAGCCAAGGCAGAGGTTCCTTTGAGGAAAGGAGGGCCCATATAGGTGTCCTGTTCCATCTAATCTGCTTTGGACAAGGGCCCAGTGGGGTCTCTTACGCCCCAAAGGGGCTGCATCTCTCCCCCACATTATCTTTACAGATGGATTCAGTTCAACCCCGACATTTCCCTTCGACCGGATCACCAGCTGTGAGGCTTTTGCTGAGTTATATCCTGCAGTTATATCCTGAGTTATATCCGGCCAGTGAGAAAAGCTGATGTTCACCTTAGAAGAATACCGTTCCTGCCTCTCCAAAGGAAGACTGTGGATAATGTGTTGGCGTCTCTGTCAGTTTCTTTTCTCTCAGCCCCTCTTCCCTCCTGGCATTGATCCTTCTCTCAACACCTTCAACCATCATTCCAGAATTCCCATTCAGTTTATGTGGTTCCCTGATTGGCTGACTGGCTCACTTCATCAGCATTCCATGTGTGGCATCAATCCTGGAAAATCTGGGCCTCAGATCTAGGCTTTATCAGCGTTAAAGAGCTGTGGAAAAGGTGAGGCATTCCCCACTCTCAAAATAACAGAATAACTCTCTAGATCAGGATGAGAAATGTCACTCCTACTAGCATGTCCGAGAAGGTGCAAAGGAGATCTACTTTGAGCTTTCATCCCATGCTCCCTATTTCAGTCAAATAGTGGGCAGGGACCTTGGAGGTCTTCTAGTCCAACACCCGATATACCAGAAAACCCTTTTGGAAGAAACATCCTTCTGGGTTCAGTTCCAAGTGGAAAAAAAGACACTGGAAACATGGTGACTGCTTGGAAAGATGGTTTATTGATGAACAGGATCCCATGCCTTGGAAATTTTGGGCGAAGAAAAGGGAAGAAATGCCGAGAGTCCCTGGTTTTATACCCTTTCTGGCTTTGAACTTTCTGGAGTACAGGAAGTGTGTCCTGATAGATTGTTGTCAGAGGTCATAGCTTAACTTTTTAGGTTGTTGGTGTGTTAAGTTTGGTTGAAATTTGCTGGGTGATGCAATGAAGGGCAATTAAATGGCTCTGCTTGAAGGAGGTAGATCTTTGTTATGTAGAATAGACTGGCTCAGGCCTTAATGGCCCATTAACAAAGGTGGGGGGCTGAATTTCTGCCTTTATGAGTTTCTACTCTTAGGGGAAATATTCTGTCTTTTTAATATATCCGAAAGTATTTCATTTTCCTAGGAGAGAGGTGGGTTTTAACTTCCTTCAACCCTATACCATTTCAGACAAATGGTTTTCTAGTCTCTTAAAAACCTTCAGTATTGTAGGACTCACAACTTCTGGAGGCAAGCTGCCACTGATTAATTGTTCTAACTGTAAGGAAATTTCTCCTTAATTCTAGGTTAGTTCTTCATTAATTTCTATCAGTTGCTTCTTGTCCTGCCTTCTCTGTGGCAGCCCATCAAATATTGGAACACTGCTATTATGTCATTCTGGTCCTTCTTTTCATTAAAATAGACATACCAAATTTCTGCAACCGTTCTTTGTATGTTTTAGCTTCCCAACCCTAATCAACTTCATTGGTCTTCCCTGCACTCTTTCAAGTCTCAACAACTTTTTTTATATTGTGGCAACTAAAACTGGATGCAACATTCTAAGTGTAGCCTTAGAAGGGCATTGTAAAGTGATATTAACATTTCATGTGATCTTGATTCTATCCAGTGGTGGGAATAAAATTATTTTACTACCGGTTCTGTGGATGTGGCTTGGTGGGCGTGGCAGGAGAAGGATAGTGCAAAATCCCCATTCTCCCAGGAGTCGGGTGGGAATGGAGATATTATAGTATCCTTCCACTGCCACACCCACCAAGCCATACCATGCCATGCCCATAGAACTGCTAATATATTTTTTTTGAATCCCACTGTTGAGGTAATTCCCCGTTAGGAGAATGAGCGCATACAGGAAGACGTATTTGAGAGAAGTGTTTGAATAATACACACACAGCACACAGATACACTGTACAGTAAATGTAGGGTTTTACTTTCAATAAAGGTTTAAGCAAAGTTCAAAACAAGCAGTCCAAAGTCATTCACGGGTAAATCAGTCAGTTTTCAACCCAGGGATAATCCAATAACAAAGTCCAGTGTCAAAAACAGTTCAGTATCAGACTCACATCAAATCCAGGGATAGCAGTCAATTAGGAAAAATGGAGGAACAGCAATACTCTCCAACAGAAGAAAACAGAGACTCACTGAGACACACCCTCTTCTGAGACTAAACAACCCAGGTTTCTGGCTCCATTTTATGGCCTTTTGAGAAGCCACACCCAATTACACTTTTATGATTCTCTTAAAGATACAATTTTAAAATGTCTATTCTGGTTTATATATTTCCAACCCAAATACCTGTTAGGTGAATTATATTCCTAACACCCACCACTGCAGAAAATGTATTTCTTTCCCCTTCTAAAGTCCTTTGTTTGCAGAGTGATGAGAAAATCATGAAGTTTGCATAAACTAGTGGATATGAAATAATGTTTCTAACACTTTGACAAGCTGTGCGCTGTGTAAACCATAAGAAGTTTGAGAAAAAGGTTCTGGGGTTGTTGTTTTTTGCGGCAGCTGTGGTTATGGCTCTGGCAGTTTTTGCAGCTTTTGGTTTTCTCTCTCTTCCTAAAAGGTCGCCCAGAGACTAAAAGGTCGCCCAGTTTTGCTTTCTGATCAGAAATAAAACTGATTATCAGTTGGCTCGTGTTCAGTTTCACTGGACTTACCAGATTCTGAGCTGCACTCAAAAACCTTACAATATTATTCATATTCAAATACCTGAAGGCTAGAGAAAGAAACTGAAAGCTAAATGCTGAATGCTGATTGGGCACAGCAGCCAGCCAATCAGAGAGCAGCAGAAGCCGAATAACCTGCATCATAAAGGAAGCCAGCAATCTTAACACCCTTGCAGGAACATCAGGTGATAGGTAGGTAACAAGAGGGGAGGCAGAAGAAAAAAAATTGAAAAAGAAGAGGAGGAGGAGGAGTCTTAGAGGGCAGGTGCTTCTTCTCACCTGCTCAGGAGTAGATTTAGAGTCTGCAGGTTGGCTAGGGACTCCTACTGGATTCTGTTCTTTCATTCACTAGCCCAGCAAGCCTTTTCGACACTGAGTGCCGAAACAGGAGCGTGCGTGTGTGCGTGTGCGTGGGAGCACCGGAAACTGAAAGAGCAGCTCCCTGGCATGCATGCACAGGAGTGCTGGAAACTGGAAGAGCAGCTTCCTGGTGCGTATGTGCATGCTGGCCATCTGGTCTTCCGGTTTCTGGCGTGTATATGCACGTGAAGTCCAGCTGGCTGGTGCGCGCAACCAGAAGCTCAGCTTCTTCCGGTTTCCAGCGCTCCTGCACACGTGAAGACCAGCTGGTCGGAAGAGCAATGGGTGACGGTTGGCATACCAGGACACTTCTGGCATGCGTGCCGTAGGTTCGCCATCACAGCACTAGCCTATTACAATAATTAAAAAAAAAAAACCTGGGTGAAATGTTTACTCCCTCCCCTCCCTGCACACCATTTCAGACAAATGGCTGTCCAGTCTCTTCTTAAAAGCCTCCAGTGATGGGGAAGCCACAACTTCTGGTGGCAGGCTGTTCCACTGGTTAATTGTCCCCACTGTTAGGAAGTTTCTCCTTAATTCCAAGTTGTTTCTCTCCTTGATTAGTTTCCATCCATTGCTTCCTATCTTGCCTTCAGGTACTTTGAAGAATAAGCTGACCCCCTCTTCTCTGTGGTAGCCCCTCAAATACTGGAATACTGCCATCATTTCCCCCTTAGTCCTTCTTTTCTCTAGACTGGCCATAGCCAGTTCCTGCAACCATTCTTCATACGTTTTCGCCTCCAGTCCCAGAACCATCTTTGTTTTAAACTAGACCTGTCACCTGTCACCCTGGGCTTTTTTTTCCTCTCCAAAACTGACCACACCATTGACCTCTGCACCAGGTGTAGCTTCTGAATGCTCCATAGAGTAGTCCCATGAAGAGTGCTTTGTAGTAATGCAACGGAGAGATGACCAGGTCATGAGGGATTGAGCGCAGTCAAGTTCACCCAGATGGCCGTGTCTGGGAATTGAAGTCCAC
The DNA here is from genome assembly GCF_049901735.1 of Notechis scutatus. Classification (NCBI taxonomy): domain Eukaryota; kingdom Metazoa; phylum Chordata; class Lepidosauria; order Squamata; family Elapidae; genus Notechis; species Notechis scutatus. Next base: position 108,686 of record NC_142012.1, read on the forward strand.
TCACCTTAAAATTGCCAAGGTTGGGACATCTGATTGAGTGGATCATTCTGGCAAGATTCTGTCTACAGGTATAGACCATGGAAAGGATCTTGGATGTCATCCAGCCCAATCCCCTGCTCAGGAAGGAGACCCTACACCATTCTAGACAATCTCTTCTTCAATACTTCCAGCATTGGAGCACCCACAACTTCTGGAAGCAGGTCATTCAAAGTCCCAAGATCTGTGACAGAAGATTTAAATCAATTCTGAAACTACTGTATTTTTCCATCTATAAGATGCCCCCATGTTTCAGGTAGTTTCTTGTAGTAAGCACCTTACAAGCCATCACATGTGCAGAAGCGATCTTGTTAGAGTGAGTAGCACAACAAGAACAGGAAATGCATCACAGGAACAATAGAGATGAAACCAGTGGTGGGATGCTGCCGGTTCGGACCGGTTTGGCCGATCCGGTAGCTCTGACTATCAGCCGCCCCCGCCCACCTGCCCCTGCCCTATTTCCTGCATTGTAGCTCATCTCAATCGCGTGGCACAGTTGATTTTCCTCCCCTCACTGTTCTACTTACCATTGCTGACTTGGAAGGAAAGTATCTGAGCTTCTAAATGCCCTATTTTCAGCATTACGCAAAGTGCGCGCTCACCAAACCGGTTGTTAAAACTGGCAGCATCCCACCGCCGGATGAAACCTAGAGTGGCAATGTGAAACGCCTACAATAGAATGATAGAGCTGCATATAAGATGGAGGCTCTTCTGACATATGCGGCCTTCTCCCCTCCGTTTTCAAATGAATATTTTAAAGAAAAAGTAGCATCTTATGCATGGGAAAATACGGTAATTCTATTTTGCTGCCCGCTACAACATTCCTTTGTTTTTCTATTGTGTTTCATTCTCTAGCTGCAGAAATCAAGATGGTTTGTGACATGCACTGAAGAGACAATATGCCTCCCAGAGCACCACCAGAAGGTAACCTGTTTTTTTCTGGCTGCCTACCTTTTACTCTTCCAAAGAATCCCTATGAAAAGTCAGCCCCCCGTACAAGTAGTCCTTGACTTATGTCCATTACGGCCATAATTTCTACGGTGAAGCAAGACTGTTGTTCAGTAAGCCCCACCCCCCTTTTATTAACTTTTTTTTTTTGCACTTGTTAAATGAATCGCACGTTCGTTAAGCGGACCCGGCTTGCTGCTTGTCGGAAGCCGGATGGTTTACAAATCGCAATCACACAACCTGGGATACAGAAATACAGGCCAGTTGCCAAGCAACACAAATTTTGATCCCATGGTTGCCGAGATGCTGTCATGGTCGTAAGGGTGAGGACCAATAAACGGTTCCGTCATGGCAACCGGACCCACATTTATTCAAACGGAGATGTCTCATTACTCCCCCAAGTAACTTCAGTCAAAATGCAACATTTTGGATAGGCGGAGAATCTGCGGAATTAATTAGAATTAGAAGAACTTTATTGTCAGTGTACAACAAAATTGTGGACGCACCCCAGCAACTGTTCGCAAGACAATAAAACCAAAGCACTTAAAAATGAAGATAAGAAAAATAGAGTACCCACGTCTCCATTTGCAATTTGAGAGTACAATATCTACGAATATACACACTTGCCTTACTGACTGGGCGGGGGCAAGGTTTCTCCCCAAAATGAAAAACAAGGTGTAAAATGAAGGCTCAGTCTTCCAGGCCCAAAGCATCCAAGTAGGTTCAATCATGTCAACCGGACCAAAGTTTATTCAGAGATGTTTCATTATATTGCATTTCATTTTGGGAAACTGTAAAGCAGGGTGTCCAACCTTGGCAACTTTAAGACTTGTGGACTTCAACTCCCAGAATTCCTCAGCCAGCTGTGCTGGCTGAGAATTCTGGGAGTTGAAGTCCACAATCTTAAAGTGCCAAGGTTGGACACCCCTGCTGTAAAGCAAAGAGAAACTCCATTCTCCACAAAGACCCTAATGCGAAGCAGTTGCCTATTCTGAACCTCACTCCTAGAATACCTCCATCCTCAGTTGAAATAATAAAAAATAATTACAATTTGGGTAGGATGGGATGGGATGGAAGAGCTGAAAGGGACCTTGGAGGTCTTCTAGTCCAACCCCCTGCTCAAGCAGGAGACCCTGTACTATTTCAGACAAATGGTTGTCCAGTCTCTTCTTACAAGCCTCCAGTGATGAAGCTCCCACAACTTCTGGTGGCAGGCTGTTCCACTGGTTAATTGTCCTCGCTGTTAGGAAGTTTCTTCTTAATTCCAGGTTGCTTCTCTCCATTCATTGTTTATTGTCCTGCCCTCTGGTGTTTTGTAGAATAATCTTCTTTGTGGAAGCCCCTTAGATCTTGGAGTAGTCCTGTCATGTCACCCCTAATTCCTGTTTTCTTTAGACTAGTCAGACCCTAATCCTCCAGATTAGGTCAATTAGATCAGTTGTAGATTTGGGACGCATACCAAGGGAAAATGCATCACAGCAATGGACATTAAGATCCTTCCTGCGGCTACTGGATGGTTGTTGTTTTTTAAAACCAATGTTTGCTTTTCCCTAACCACAGTGTTGAACACCCCAACCATCAGAAGCCAGCGATCTGTAGTTGTTGGTTTTGTAATACTCTTCTGTCTGTTTCTCTGCACCTCTTGGATTGGTGCGCTGAGTAAGTATTTAATTTGTCTCCCGTGATTTATCCATTTAGAGGCTCACCCAAATCTCCAAGGCAAACTTTGAAACATTTCTTAGAATAGTTTGGGTATGTTTGTGTCCCCAAGTGGCGGGGTGTGTCTCATGATAATAGTGATAAAAGGAAAGGGAGCAAACTCAAAACTCGAACCTTCTCTCAGCCAGTACTTGAGTATTGAAGGTTTGTCTTTAAATGAATCCAAACTCCAGCTCCTCTTTAGGACAATGATGGTTTATTCAATATAGCATCAAACAACAAATACTCTAATCAGGCAAGAATGGCTAAAAGCCAGGCCAGGTTAGAGTTGGGTTTTCTCCCTTTCCTTTTATCACCATTATCATGAGACACACCCAGGCCTATACGCAGTTCTAATTCTGGCCACGCCTAACCCATTATCCCTAAATGCTATTAACCCTATAACAATGTTTACACCCCTACCCTATTCCAACCCTCACTAACTGATCCCCAGAGGGTGCCACCTTCACCATGTTTTAACCTAAGTCCCAATTACCACCTATGTGTGCCCCAACCCACTTTAACAATATGCCCCACATCAATAAAGAGCCAGCTCCAGCAGCCCCGCAGTTGTTGCAGAATCCATCCTGCAGCCCTGCAGTTGTTGCAGAATCCATCCTCAGCTCTGCTGAGTCATTCCAAAACCATCGGCCAGCACACAAGCAGAAATACAGATCAGGCAGCAGCAGAGATAAGGTAACCTGGCCAGCTGACTTGCTGCGAGGCATATTCAGAGCTGACGGGCTCTGGTTGAACTCAAAGCCCACACCTGCCAGCTTTCATGCCATCAACGTAATGATGAACTGAATGGGAAAAACTCCCAGGTTTGAGACCTAGCCCAAAAGGCGCCACCGTCCTTTCACCATCTGCACCTGATAGTCATGGACAACAGGCAATCCTCGACTTACTTCAGTTCATTTAGTGGCACCTCTCGACGTCTGTGCTGTTGTAACTGTGAATGATCACTGAACAAACTGTTGCTAAGTCGAAGACGATTTGCCTTAACAGTCGCAATTTCAAGGTATGACTTCACGGGGAAGAAACCTTTAAAGGAAGCATACCAAAATATATTTTCAGTTTTTGGCAAATACAATCCTAGCCGCTGTTAATACATTTACAATCAGGTATTTCAAGTCTTTACTATATATTTCAGGTAAAATTCCCAATAAAAATATCTCTGGTTTCAAGTCTATATGTTTTTTTGTCATTTTTTCCAACCACGTGTGCATTTTAGCGCAGTATTTTTTAGCATCTGCACAAGTCCACCACATATGGTAATATGAGCCAGGTGTCTGATGACATTTCCAACATTTTTCGGATTTATTCTTGAACATTCTTGCTATTCTTGTCGGGGGGAAATGCCACCTGTAAAACATCCAAATTTTCTTTACATGCTGTTGACATTGTCATTTTATAATTTTGAGACCACAATTTTTGCCATTTCTCTAAATCAACCCCATATCCAAAATTCTTCCCCCAAGCAATCATAGTTTCTTTAAATTGTTCTTCTAGTTTAATTTCTAATAAATATCCACCTTTTCATCAGTACCTGTTAAAATCTTATCTAAATCGGTCAATTTATCATAGAAACCTTCCATTTTAGAATCTTTATCATAGCTAATAATATATTAATAATATATATAATATAATATATTATATATAATATATTTTCTTTGGGCATGTTGTACTTAGCAAGATTCTGTCAGCCAAAGCCCACATGATAATAAACCTCCATTACAGGTTTCATAGAAAAGCGAAAACATGGCACGCTTCAGAAAGCAGTCGTGAATATGAGGAGATATATGGTATCCCTGGATGAAAATTATGCCTTGCTTAATGGTATGTAAAGTGTGATGACCCGGGGCATGGCACAAAAGCCAATCAGCCAGAGAACAGGTATAATTCCCCGTTATTGCTCCAACTTTGCCCCCAAACGCCACTACCACTCCTGGAGCAAAGCTTTGACATGAAGCTTCAGCAGCCTCTGGCTCCCAGCAGTCCAGTAAACCAGGTTAGCCAAACAGGAACAGAGCAAGGAGTTCAGTGAAGCAGGCGAACAGGGCAAAGCCCACACGACAGAGTACAGAAATCTCCAGGCGTCAGCAAATGCACACGAGGCTCCACAGATTCCATGCTTGTTCCCAACCAATGCTCCTCCCAACTGCCTCTCCTTAAAGCTCAATCCCCAGGTGTGCCTTATGAAGCGGGGCGGGGCACTCTCCTCCCTCGTAGCTGACCCAGTCTGCATTGCTCTCACCTCCTCTCTTCCCTCCGTGCTCTAGGATCAGGAGGGGGGTGGGCCTTGCTCCTCGGGCTGAACTCTCTCACCTCTGCTCCTCTTGTTCTCCTGCCACACTCTGGCCAGCCTGGCTCTGCCCTTGCCCAGTTTCCTCCACAGCCAACGGAGCCACACCCCCCCCCCATTCTCTGTCGGGCTTTCATCTCGCTCAACTTCCCCCATGGATTCAGGCTCCGACGGGGGCATGACGTAAAGAGTTCCATATCTGAAGATGGCACATTTCCACAAGGGGTTATGGCAGAGTGGAAGAATGGCTGGGATAACTTAATCCTAATCTCACCTGTGGTCACATGAACAAAGTTTGAGGCACTGGCAGCCAGCCAGCTTGCATTTACAACGGGTTGCAGCATCCCACGGTCAGGTAGTTGCCGCTGCCAACCTTCTGCTGCAGTGGTGGGATTCAAATTTTTTTTTTGCTACCGGTTGTGTGGTTGTGGCGTGGTGGGCGTGGCAGGCGTGGCTTGATGGGCATGGCTTGATGGGCAGGGCAGGGGAAGGATACTGCAAAATCTCCATTTCCACCCCACTCCAGGGGAAGGATATACTGCAAAATCCCCCTTCCCTCCCCACCCCACTAACCTGCTTTCCAGCTCCGTTCTCCTGTGCAGGGCAACCAAAAAAGACCCAGCTGATCAGCTGGGACTCGATGGGAGGCAGAGAAGACATGGGGTTGGCGGGGCCAGTCAGAGGTGGGATTGGCCAGTTCTCCGAACTACTCAACATTTCCGCTACTGGTTCTCCAGAACTGGTCCGAACTAGCTGAATACAACCTTTGGTTTTGGTGACGCCAAAGACAGCAATGGGTAAAGAGACATTTTTCTCTCTCAATGTCTAGTTTGTACTACAGTAGCACGGATGATATAAATATAATTTTTTTACTATTGGTTGTCTGGACGTGGCTTGGTGGGTGGGGCGTGGCTTGGTGGGCGTGGCTTTGTGGGCATGGCAGGGGAAGGATATATTGCAAAATCCCCCTTCCCTCCCCCACCCCACTAACCTGCTTTCCAGCTCCGTTCTCCTGTGCAGGGCAACCAAAGGAGACCCAGCCGATCAGCTGGGACTCAATGGGAGGCAGAGAAGAAATGGGGTTGGCAGAGCCAGTCAGAGGTGGGATTGGCCGGTTCTCCGAAATACTCAAAATTTCCGCTACCGGTTCTCTAGAACTGGTCAGAACCGGCTAAGTACCTGTTAGGAATAACATGGTTACCTAACTTAGTTTGGGTAAAATAATATATATAGACTATGATTGTGTGTGTCACTTTAAATGCAGACCATTTAAATGAATACCACCTCCGTTCTGCTGGCTTCCCACGAGCAGCATCAACAGGGAAGCCGGCAGGAAAAGCCACAGGTTGGTCCTCTAAAATCCCGAAGGTGCTTTTTCAAGAGGCAACTGGACTTTCTGGGTTTTTCTTTGAAGACAAATTCTGATCAGTTAAGATCTGCTACTCACGTTTTTCAGATACTGATTTGATCTGGGAAGTTGAAAAGTTGGCCCTACCTTTGGCGCTGTTGACTGTAAAGCATCAAGAACTTGAAGCCGCGCTTGGTAAGTCAACGTGCTGCCCCCTCCCCTCTCCCGTTCTAAGGGTATTTATTCAAACCCCCCCCCCCAAAAAAAAAGGTCCTCAGAAAACACCCCCGTTGCTCAGATTCGGATTCCAAGCTCTGCACAGTCACAGATACAAGTCAGTTGCCAAGCCTCTGAGTCTGGGCGATGCTGCAATGGTCATAAGTCTGAAAAACGGTCTCAAATCACTTTTTTCAGTGCCTCTGTGACTTCGAGTGCTCACTAAATTTACCGCTGTAAGTCGAGGACTACTGTACAAGTCTCTTCTAATGAAAAACCAGGAAGCCATGAACATTCCACCCCAAAATGTTGATGAGAAAATGCATGAAATATATGATCCAGAACTGCAAATTATGTCTATTCCTGAAAGAAACAGCCTGAAAGCTTCGTTACATCCTAACGGGGTTTTTCTTCTTAAAAATAAAAAATAAAATAACACATTTCAATAAATTGTGTTGAAAGTGTTAACCGAACTGTTCTTCTTTTAAATTTTGGTGGGGTTTTTTTTTTTCTTTCTCTTTTCTCTCTCCCCACATCAAAATCATGATTGGGTTCAAAGCGGACCTCCAAGCCAAACTGTCCACAGACTGGATAATCCATGAAGGTAAAATGTATTATTTTGGGGACCAGACGCTTCAGCAGGAAGAATGGGTAAAGCGCTGTGCTGCCCTCAAAGCTGAAATTGTGTCCATTGAAGATAAGGACAAGCAAGTAAGTGCACTATTTTTCTCCCTCCCTTTCCTGATGTAACTGAGTTTGGTTGTTGTACCCTTGGGCTTGTGGTCTATCCCAGGGGTGTCAAAACTTGATTTCATTGAGGGCCGCATCAGGGTTGTGTTTGACTCAGGGCGCGGGGTGGGCATGGCCAGCTCGACGTCACTCGTGTCGGCGCCTGTGGTGGCGCAAGCGTTTTGCCAGCAGAAACGGGCTCCCAAGCTCCGTTTTCAGATGCGACTGCCTCCTGCAACCCTCTGCAAGTGAAAACAGAGCTTGGCAGGGCTGCGCACATTTTTGCTGGCAGGCGCATTGTTGAGCGGTCCTTCACCGTTTCCAGGACAGTCCCATGGGCCAGATCTAAGCACCTTGCGGGCTGGATCCGGCCAACGGGCCTTGAGTTGGACACCCCTGGAATTTCATAGCCTTCATTATAACCCTCGCTTGGTGTTCACACAAGGTGAGTGGCTGGGAGTTAGAATGACTCTGTCATTGACTGAGTTGTTGTATCCTTTGGCTCTTGATTTGGCAGAAAAGAACACCAGCCTAAAAGTGGCTGGGCCCCTTGCTGACCCCTCTCCTGTATCAATTGTCTCTGGATAATCTCTGGATAGCAAGACATCTGATTGGAAAGCTGTCCTCAGGCGCTCAGGCCAGGGGTGCAGGAGAGGGCTCAACACTTGGAATACTGCATCCAGTTTTGGTTACCGCAATATATATATATATATATATATATATATATATATATATCTTCTTCTTCTTCTTTTTCTTCAGCGTTTGTCTCGCGCTCTGGCGAGGTCCGCTAATGTCCTTGAGTATTGCTTCCACGCCTCTCTGTCTGCCACGTATGTCGGGTCTGCCTTCGCGATCTCTAGGTCGGCCTTGATCGTGTCCATCCAGCGTTGCTTAGGTCTGCAGCGGTCTCGCTCCTCCGACAGTCACCTTCATCGCAGATTTGATGATGGATTCTTCCTTGGCGCGACTCACATGGCGAACCATCGTGCCGGGACTGCCTCATGACCGTGGGGATGGGCACGACGTTGAACCGCCACGCACTTCTTCGTTCTGACGCGATCGAGTAGGGTGAGGCCTACCGACCATCGGAGCATTCGCATCTCCATTGTCTGGAGTCTGCTTTCGACTTCTTTGGTCGTCGGCCAGCACTCTGCGCCGTATATGGCCACGGGCGCACCACAGAGTTATAGATTTTCGCCTTCAGGCGCATCGGCATCTTCTTGTCACAGAGGACGCCCGTGACGGACTTCCATTTGCCCCACGCTGCGTTGATCCTGGCTGCCACCTCAGTTTGTAGTAAGCCTTCTTCCCCAAGAGTAGTTCCCAGGTACTTGAAGGTGGAGGCGCGTGGTAGCTCCTGCCCGTTCACGTGGATGGAGCCTGTCGTTTCGTTGTCAGTGGTCAGGTATTCGGACTTCTTTAGGTTCAACCGGGCCCGAACTGCTCGAGGCGGTCGTGCCACTGTTGGACTAGGTGCTCGAGTTCAGCCTTGCACAGGTTGGCCAGGAACACATCATCGGCGTAGAGCAGCGTCCATGGGGCGGGCGTGTACAGGTCATGTGTAATTGTGTCCATCACCAGAATGAACAGCAGTGGTGAGAGAGCAGAGCCCTGGTGTACGCCGACGGTGATATTGAACTCCTCTGATATCCCAGCTGCCGCTTTTACATGGCTTTTGTGACATCTGTATAGGAGTTGGGCCCATTGTACGAGCAGCTATATATAAAAAGATGTTGAGACTCTGGAAAGACTGCAGAGAAGAGCAACAAAGATGATTAGGGGCCTGGAGGATAAAACATGAAGGTCTACTTTAAAGAAGGGGACACGGTGCGTCAGTGGCTAAGATGCTGAGCTTGTTGATCAGAAAGGCCGGCAGTTCAGAGGTTCGAATCCCTAGTGCCACGTTAACGGAGTGAGCTCCCGTTCCTTGTCCCAGCTTCTGCCAACCTAGCAGTTCGAAAGCATGTAAAAATGCAAGTAGAAAAATAGGGACCACTTTGGTGGGAAGGTAACGGCGTTCCATGTGCCTTTGGTGTTTAGTCATGCCAGCCACATGACCCTGGAGATGTCTTTGGATAGCGCTGGCTCTTTGGCTTTGTAACGGAGATGAGCACCACCCCCTAGAGCCGGAAATGACTAGTATGTATGTGCGAAGGGAACCTTTACCTTACTTTAAGGAAAAGAGGGAATTAGGGGTGATGTGATAGCAGTCCTCCAATATTTGATGGGCTGTCACAAAGAAGAGGGGATTCTCCAATGTATCTGAAGGCAGGACAAGAAGCACAACAGATGGAAACTCATCAAGGAGGGAAGCAACTGAGAACTAAGGAGGAATTTATTGACAGTGAGAACAATTAATCAGTGGAACAGCTTGCCTCCAGGAGTTGTGGCTGCTCCATCATTGGAGTTTTTCAAAAAGAGATTGGACAACCACGTGTCTGAAATGGTATACGGTCTCCTGCTTGAGCAGGGGGTTGGACTAGAAGACCTCCAAGGTCCCTTCCAACTCTGCTGTTCCGTTAATCTGTTAATGAAAAGGATCCTCTCTTAACGGGGAAATATTTCGTTGTTTATACGATGAGCCAATAACAAGATTTTAAAGTTTGGAGACTAGAGCAGGGGTCCCCAGCCCCTCCCACCTGAGTCCATGGACCAGCACTGGGCCTCAGCATGCCAGAAACCTGGCCACACATCCCATCAGCAGGATGCAGGCAGCATGCAAAATTGATAAAGTGGACGAGGCTTTTGAGAGAAAAGACAAAAAGATTAACGAGAGAGCAGTTATTGGAATTTTATTTGTGGGACTTCAATATCGCTGGCCGAAAGAAGGATACATAATTAATTTGTTTAGGGTTCAAGTAATGGTTTGTTATCTCTGGTGATGCCTAAAGGTGTTTTTTTTTTTTTTAATGGGATTGGGCGATAATTGTTATTGTGGGGAGCAATGGATTAATTTGTAATTATTTTTCATGTTAATTATTAACTGGTATTACTGATTTTTTTTCCCCCTGTACTTTTAAAAAATGTTCTATGTATGTGCGTATTTTATTATGTATTTCTGTCTTAGGGATTGTATTATTCTTACTTGTTTGATAAAATCCTTCATAAAATTATTGGGGCAGGGGAAGAGATTACGCCCAAACTCCTCCTTGGTTCCCCCTAATTGCTGCATTGCTTCAGATATCTGACATATCTCGCTCTTTTCTAAGTATACCCTAGGCTCGGGGGCCGCATTGACTTTTAAAATTTGACAGACGGGCCAGGTCAGCACAAGATACGATACGTATACATCAGCAGGCTGACCCTCCCTCTTGAACCAACATCTAATTGGGGGAGCAAACCGGCCTTCAGTCTCTTGCGAGAAACTGCTGGCTAACCCTGCAAACCGCTTGCCGAGGTGTGTGTGTGTGTGGGGCTTTCGCCTGCCTTTCCCCCCGCTCAGGCCGCCAGTTGCTCCTTGGGGCGCAGCTCTTAAAGCCTGCTCCCAGCACCCGAGCAACTTCCCAGCAACTTTAGGCTTCCTTTTAACTAGCGGGCACTCGCGCCTGGCCCCGAGCCGCGCGGCGGAGGAAACCCGGAGCGCCGCCGGTCGCCTCCTCCAAGCAGCCCGCCCGCCCGCTGGGCGAACCCTTCCCGCTCCTTGGCGGGAAGACGCTCCGCCTGCAAACTTTGCCTGTGCAAAGTTTAAGCCTGAAGCCCGGAAACCGAGCAACTTCCCAGCAACTTTTGGCTTCCTTTTACTCGCAGGCGCCGCGCCTGGCCCCGAGCCACGTGGCGGAGGAAGCCCGGAGCGCCGCCAGGTCGCCTCCTCCAAGCAGCCCACCCGCCCGCTGGGCTTCCCCTCCGCTGTGCGGCTCGGGGCCAGGCGCGAGCGCCCACGAGTTAAAAGGAAGCCAAAAGTTGCTGGGAAGTTGCTCGGTGCTGGGAGCAGGCTTTTAAAGTGCCGCCGAGCAGGACCGCCGAGCCGGGAAGCGGGGCACCAAGGCAGGGCAAGGCTCCACCAGCAGCGGCCTAGCTTTAGGTGGCTCCAAGCAGCCCGCTCCAAGCAGCCCGCCCATCCGCCGGGCGGAACCCTTCCCGCTCCTCGGCGGGAAGACGCTCCAGCCTGCAAACTTTGCCTTTGCAAAGTTTAAGCCTGGAAGCCCGAAACCGAGCAACTTCCCAGCAACTTTTGGCTTCCTTTTACTCGCAGGCGCTCGCGCCTGGCCCGAGCCACGTGGCGGAGGGAAGCCCGGAGCGCCGCCAGGTCGCCTCCTCCAAGCAGCCCACCCGCCCGCTGGGCTTCCCCTCCGCTGTGCGGCTCGGGGCCAGGCGCGAGCGCCGCAAGTTAAAAGGAAGCCAAAAGTTGCTGGAAGTTGCTCGGTGCTGGGAGCAGGCTTTTAAAGTGCCGCCCGAGCAGGACCGCCGAGCCGGGAAACGGGCACCAAGGCAGGGCAAGGCTCCACCAGCAGCGGCCTAGCTTTAGGTGGCTCCAAGCAGCCCGCTCCAAGCAGCCCGCCCATCCGCCGGGCTGAACCCTTCCCGCTCCTCGGCGGGAAGACGCTCCAGCCTGCAAACTTTGCCTTTGCAAAGTTTAAGCCTGGAAGCCCGAAACCGAGCAACTTCCCAGCAACTTTTGGCTTCCTTTTAACTCGCAGGCGCTCGCGCCTGGCCCAGCCACGTGGCGGAGGAAGCCCGGAGCGCCGCCAGGTCGCCTCCTCCAAGCAGCCCACCCGCCCGCTGGGCTTCCCTCCGCTGTGCGGCTCGGGCCAGGCGCGAGCGCCCGTGAGTTAAAAGGAAGCCAAAAGTTGCTGGGAAGTTGCTCGGGTGCTGGGAGCAGGCTTTTAAAGTGCCGCCCGAGCAGGACCGCCGAGCCAGGAAACGGGCACCAAGGCAGGGCAAGGCTCCACCAGCAGCGGCCTAGCTTTAGGTGGCTCCAAGCAGCCCGCTCCAAGCAGCCCGCCCATCCGCGGCGGAACCCTTCCCGCTCCTCGGCGGGAAGACGCTCCAGCCTGCAAACTTTGCCTTTGCAAAGTTTAAGCCTGGAAGCCCCGGAAAAAAAAGGGGGATCGGCGGGGACTCACCTTCGGAGAGGTCGCACTCGAAGGTGATTTCGAACTCCCAGCCGAGGCCTTTGCAAAGTTCTTTTCTTTCCTACCCCAAGAGCGCTCCGCACTGTTTTGCAGCTTTGGGGGCCACGCGGCACAGGGCAATACGCCACGCCCAGCAATTTTTTTTCAGGGACGGGCCGGATTGGACAGACCAACGGGCGGATGTGGCCCGGGCCGTAGTTTGCCCACCCTGCCCTAGGCAGAGGTGGGCTGCTGCTGGTTCGCACTGGTTCGGACGAACTGGTAATTAAGATTCTGCACAATTCAGCGAACTAGCAAGTCCCACCACTGACTGGCCCCACCCCTGCTCATTTTTTGGCCTGGAAAAAAATGGCTGTTTTCAGGCTATTTTGGGGCTGTTTTCAGGACATTTGGGAGGCTGTTTTCAGGCCGTATTTCAGGCCGTTTGTGAGCCATTTTCAGGCCATTTTTTCAGCCGAAAAAACAGCCTGGAAACAGCCCAAATAATGGCTTGAATATGGCCCCAAAACAGCTGAAAATGCCCCCAAAATAGCCAAAAAAAAAAAAAAACCAGGCTGAAAAATAGGCAGGGGCGGGGCCAGCCGGTGGTGGGATTAGCCCCAACTGGCTAAATCCTACCTCTGCCTTTGAGGCAAGTGGCTGGGAGGCGGGACTGGGTGTGATGAGTGACATCACCTACCCAGTCACGTGACCAACTGGCCATGCCTACCCAGACAGAGAAGCGGTTGTTAAGTTATTCAAATCCCACCACTGACCCTTTGGATTGCATTTGTGCTTTTTTCTGCTTCTACATATTCTTCCAAAGATGCATCTTGTGCAGGCTCTGATTTGAAAAGTGTTCCAGGTGGAGAATTTGTGATTTCATTTTTCCAGAGGTTTCTAGGAACATCAGTTGCCTCCAGATCCGGTCACTTCTGGATTGGATACAAGTATCGTGCCCAGGACAGTAAATTTGTCTGGCATAACCCTGGAGTTCCAGCCTACGTAAGTATATCATTTCAGTTTGTCTGTAGCTTGGAATGGAGCTTCACATCTGGGGGAGAAGGCAGGTGATGCAATATGTGGGGTCCGTTGTGCTCCCAGCGCTTGGTGGTTTTCTTGCAGACGTTTCATTACCCAACTAGGTAATATCATTAGTCTAGAAGGAAGGGGGGGCTGTGGACAGGCTCTAATTAGGCCATGAAACGTCTGAAAGAAAAGAACCAAGCCCAGAGAGCAGCAAGGACCCCACAGTCGTTGTCTTCCTCCTCTTCCTCCCCCTTCAAACCCCACTTCCTTCCAGCACTGATGATGTTACCTAGTTGGGTAATGGAACGTCTGCAAGAAAACAACCCTGCTCAGAGAGCATCAAGAACACACAATCATCCTCTTCATCCTCTTCCTCTTCCTCCTCTCTGGAAGCCCCACTCCCTTCTAAGCCCTGATAATATTCCCTAGTTTGGTCATGAAATGTCTACAAGAAAACAACCAAGCTCAGAGAGCGCCAAGGACCCTACAGTTGTCATCGTCCTCTTTGCAAACTGCACCCCCTTCTAGCACGGATGCTGTTACCTAGTTGGGTAATGAAATGTCTGCAAAAAAAAGAAAACTACTGAGTTCAAAGAACACCAAGGACCCCTCATTTCAACCTTCATTTTTAATATTCTCCTTTATTAATGCAAAAGGGGAGGGGTGAGGCAACTTATTCTCCAAAGCGTATGAAGGCAAGACAAGAAACAATGGATGGAAACTAATCGAGGAGAGAAACAACCTGGAATTTTCCTAACAGTGAGGACAATTAACCAGTGGAACAGCTTGCCACCAGAAGTTGTGGGCGCTCCATCCCTGGAGGTTTTCAAGAAGAGACTGAAAAAGCATTTGTCTGGAATTGGGATGGGGGTCTCCTGCTTGAGTTTGAGAGTGGGTGTAGGGTCTCCTGCTCAAGCAGGGGGGTTGGACTAGATGATGTCAGAGCATTTGCAGTGTGATTGCTCTTGTGAGACAAAACAGGAGCAAACACACAGCACTCAGAGACTTAGACATTGAACCGTGGTTTATATACAAGACATATTCAAAAATATACATGGTAGGCAAAATACCTTACAAGCAATCAACCTTCTTAACTCTACACGGAGAACTCTGCAATGAATACCGGACACAAGGAGAAAGAAACCACCCTCTAATTGCTGCCTTATATAAACACCTCTTAAAGGGGTAGAACCCATCCTCAGTCTTAAAGAGGCAATACTAATGCTGATTCGTCTCCATTGCATCTGCCTTATTTTGCATCAGCTTCACTGCTGATCAGCTCTTAAATCCCAAGACCTTAACAGATGACCTCTGAGGTCCCTTCCAACTCGGTCATTCTGTTAAAAGATTCTTACCCTGTGTGGAGGACTGGTGGCTGTTGTTTCTTCTTTTCAGTTACTGGGCTGATGGATTTCCACAGCATCCGAAAGACAACCAGTGTGTCCTACTCAGCAGCAAATGTCCAATGCCTTATAAATGTTGGATGAATCACCCATGTGACGAACACCAGAAGGGGATTTGCAAGAAGTCTCCAGAGATGAGGTGGCTGTCCTAGCTCCTGGCCGAAGGACAGGCAAAACTGTTATTAGATCACCTCAGCGAGAGAAAAGCAAATGATAAAACTGCCGCTTAAAAACAGTAGCCCAAATCAACACTTTTGACATTTCTTCTCAGCCTTACTCTTTTTTTTTTTCTTTTTCTTTTTCTTTTTTGCAGATTAAAAGCACTGTCTTATTTGGCAACTTAGGGCTAGTAAAAAAAAAAATGAAACAAAGAATCAGTTTTCTTTCCTTTTTTTTTTTTTTACAAACATTTTTAGTTTATTCAAAAGGGGTGGTGCAATGGCCTAGAGGTGGAGCTCTCGCCTCACAATCAGGAGGCTGTGAGTTCGATCCTAGGTAGCATGCGGAGAAGAATATATCTGCTGAACAAAAACTCCACATTGGTGACAGGGAAAGGCATCCGGCCATGAAAATACTCAGTTCCATTCAGTTGTCCCCAGACTCCACCCCACAAGGGATTATGGGGCCAGTAATAGAAGATAATGATTTTTAGTTTATTCAAAGAAAATTATATGAATTTTGATCACATGATCAGGGGTGATGCTACCAAAAGTCGTTTGAAAAATGGTCATTGGTTGCTTCCTTCAGTGCTGTTGTAACTTTGAACGTTCACTTAGTAAACTGTCGTAAGTTGAGGACTATATGTATTCTGTTACTTGATCCCTTCGGGAAGGGAAGGTAAGAAGGATCCAAGCCATTGAAGAAACAAAGAAATAACAACAATGAACCAGACAAAGGAAGTGAGAAAACTCCCTCCAGGTCCTATCAGCAGCTACCAGACCTGTCAATCCACAAGGCCAGAGAAACTGTCACTTTTGAGAATCAATAACGAAAGGGCTTTGGGGAGGGAAAGGGGGCCCTGAAGCCCACCCACTCTCAGAATCCTCTATGGGTCCAGACTTGGAGGTTAGTTAGTGCAGGCCAGTCTAGTTGAGAAGGACAGGGTCAAGTGTGTGTGTGTGTATTGCAACTAATAGCTCTTTAAAGTCTCTATTCCAAAGAACAGAGGTGTTCGAAGTGACTTGTGTGTGGCTGTTGATCCGGGCTGGGAATGTGTGAATGAGTGACCCACAAGCCGAATCGACAGCGTGCGTAACATTACTCTACAATTCATGGGGACATCACAATGCCTCCACTGTATTTGAATCCTGACCCCCCCCCCACTAAAACCCAGCATGAAAAAAATGTGAAAAATTGCAGCATAGGTTTTTAGCATGATGATGACCTTTTACAATCCTTGTTTGTTTTATTTTGGGTTTTTTTTTCTTCTTCTTCTACAAAACCTCCTCCTGCATAACTAAGAACTGCTGCCAATTGGTAACATCTGCTTTTTTTTTTTTTTTTTTTTTGCTTTTAAGAAGTTCTACATTGTGCTAATGAATTTCTTAACCTCGGTGGAGTCTCTTGGGACCCTCCGTCAAAGGTTCTCATTCGGTTGCGGTGTACACAGGGGGGAGAAGGGGAGAAAACACATCCATCCTTGTCTCCATCTGGTCTTCCAGATGCTCCTTTAGTACCTCCCTCTCCCTCTCCAGCAAAAACCACCTGGAGGATGAAGACATCAAACGTCTTAATCGTTTAATAAAGACATTTCTGATATGTGGAAAAAATAGCAAATGACCATTTTCACGACATCCTTCTGGAGAGCCGCTGAAAAAGGGACTGTGAAAAAGCTTGATTAAAGTTGTCCGTCAAAGCCAGGAGCCTGGCATTAAGGGTGTGGCATGGATAGTTCAAGGTCAGAGCAGGTGTGGCATTTGCCAAGGCTGCCTTGAGGAAGGGGTAAAAGATGGGTCTCTTCTGATGTTGAGACTCTGGAGAGAAAAAAATGCAGAGAAGAGCAACCAAAATGATTTAAAGGCCTGGAGACTAACACATATGAAGAACGGTGGCAGGATTTGGGCTTGGCTAGTCTAGGGAAGAGAAGGGCCAGCGGGGGACATGAGAGCAGCCTTCCAGGATTTGAGGGGCTGCCCCAAAGAGGAGAGGGGCCCATTTATTTTCCAAAGCACCAGAAAGCAAGACAAGGAACAATGGATGGAAAATGTTAGGGATAACATTGTTTACCCTAATTGGTTTGGGTAAAAATAATAAATAAGGTATCATGGTTTGTTAGTTAAAGTGTGTGTAACTTTAACAGCAAGAATGTAATTAAGGGTGTGGTTGTAAAAGCACTATATAAGAAGCGAGGCAATAGCAGCTCTCTCTCTCTGGCTTACTGATCCCTAATTACTGGAAGGATTGATGACTGCGTTCTTGCTGGAACGGGGAGAGAAAAAGGAGTGTTGATATTTCTCAACGGAGAGAAGATAAAGATTGGACTGATTTATTGTAAGTGTACTGACATTGGCTATTCAACACGGACTTTGCAAATAGAGTATCCCCGACAAGACTTGACTGAAATTGATATATGACTAATGGACCGTTTATTTTGACTATGCTATAATTCTTAAATGGAATAAACTATATTTTTGATAGCACAAGCGTATCTGTATTTTTACTGCGTGTTAACTAAAAAACTTATCTCACACATTTACCTGTCTTCCTATCTGACTTCGCTGCACGTTCTGTTTAGTTTGTTTTCCTTAACACCCGTTGGGGAATCCAGGCTTAACAGAAATCAAGGAGAAAAGCAACCTGGAATGAAAGAGAAACTTCCTAATAGGACAATCAACCTGCGGAACTGCTTGCCACCAGAAGTTATGGGTGCTTCATCGTTGGAGATTTTTAAGAAGAGATTGGACAGCCACCTGTCTGAAATGGTATAGGACAGTGGTGGCTAACCGTTTTGGGCTCCTGTGCCAAAAATTGTGTGCGCTTGTGCCTGCACGCTCGCATGCCAGCCTCCAGAAGGCAATGCGCGTGCCCCCTCCCCGCCCTGTGTATGTGCACGCAATCCCCACCCCCTTGCTTGCACTGCACCTCCCAGCTGATTTTGGGCCCGTTTGAGGCCTTTTTCAGCCTCCCAGAGGCTTGAGGAAAGCCTCCGCAGGCTGAAAAATGGGCCCGTTTCGTCACTTCATGTATTTCCGGAAATACATGAAGTGACAAAACGGGCCTATTTTTCGGCCCGCAAAGGCTTTCTTCAAGCCTCTGGGAGGCTGAAAAAGGCCTCAAATGGGCCCAAAATCAGCTGGGAGGTGCACGCGTGCGCAGTGAGGTAAATTTTGCCTGCGGCTTGCGTGCAGGCACAAATGGCTCTGCATGCCATCACGGGTATAAGATCTCCTACTTGAGCAGAAGGTTAGACTAGAAGACCTCCAACGTCCCTTCCAGCTCTATTCTGATGGATTGATGTCACGCCGTTGTGAAGCTGGTAACACAGTTGTTAAGCAAATCCGGATTCTCCATTGACTTTGCTTGTCAGAAGGTCCCAAAAGCATCACGAATCTGAGGCAGCTGCAAAACATCTCTATGAACACGGGGATGGCGCAATGGTCATTAAGTGTGGAAAAACGGTCATAAAGTCACTTTTTTCAGTGTCGTGGTAACTTCGAATGGTCACTAAACAAATGGCTGTAAGTCAGGAACTGCCCGGACTGCTTTTCTGAATTACAGCCGCATCCCAACCATCACCAGATCTTCTTTCCCTGGTCTGGAAATCCCAAATTTGCTAGCCGCAGAGAAGGAAGATGCCCCCCCCCAATTAGTTCTCCACTCCTCTACTCGTTGTAGAATACCTTATGCCACCAGACTTGAAATTCTAGAACTTGAAAACCTAGAACTACGCCGTCTTCGGTCCGATCTAAGTATGGTATACAAAATCATACATTGCAATGTCCTACCTGTCAATGAATACTTCAGCTTCAACCATAACAACACAAGAGCACACAATAGATACAAACTCAAAGTAAACCGCACCAAACTTGATTGCAGGAAATACGACTTCAGCAATAGAGTGGTCAATGTCTGGAATACTCTACCCGACTCTGTAGTTTCTTCCCCAAACCCCAAAAACTTTAACCTTAGACTGTCTACTATTGACCTCACCCCTTTCCTAAGAGGCCTGTAGGGGGCGTGCATAAGCGCACCAACGTGCCTACCGTCCCTGTCCTATTGTTTCTCTTATTTTATTTTTCTTATATGTACCCATTTCATGTATTCACAACTATGTATACATTTATACTTATTATCTTGTAAACAATTGGCAAATCAAATAAATAAATAAATAAAAATAAATAAATAAATTTCCAGGCGTCTTTTATCATAGCAAAGTCTTTGGCGCCACCTCCTGGCTGAGTAAAGTCACGCCATTTGCTGTTTGATTCTTTGCTCCTTTTCAATCAATCAATCTGAGTTAGAGCTAGAAGGGACTTTAGATCAGCCCCCCCCTCTCCTCCCCCAGCCTTTGGGGCACCAGATACGGGTTCCGTGGACAGTGGTTTTTCCGTGGACCGAAAAGGGCATGGTTTCGCATGCTACCTGCATCCTATGAACAGGGCTTTACCTGTTTGTGTGTCCTGGTTTCTGGTGTACCATGCTGGCTCAGGAATTTATTTATTGATTTGATTTGATTTGTCAACCGCTTACAAGATAATAGATATAAGCATAAACATAAGTAAGAGTACAGGAAATAGGTATGAATAAATGGGGACAGGGACAGGGAGTATGCACGCCTTCTGGGAGTTGAAGTCCACAAGTTATAGAGGGACCCATCAGGGACCATCTTTCCATGCTTCTCCATGCTGCCTCAGGAATTCTGGGAGTTGAAGTCCACAAGTTATAGAGGGACCATCTTTCTCCATGCTGCCTCAGGAATTCTGGGAGTTGAAGTCCACAAGTTATAGAGGGACCATCGCTCCATGCTGCCTCAGGAATTCTGGGAGTTGAAGCCCACAAGTTATAGAGGGACCATCGTTCTCCATGCTGCCTCAGGAATTCTGGGAAGTTGAAGTCCACAAGTTCTATAGAGGGACCATCTTTCTCCATGCTGCCTCAGGAATTCTGGGAGTTGAAGTCCACAAGTTATAGAGGGACCATCTTTCTCCATGCTGCCTCAGGAATTCTGGAAGTTGAAGTCCACAAGTTATAGAGGGACCATCGTTCTCCATGCTGCCTCAGGAATTCTGGGAGTTGAAGTCCACAAGTTATAGAGGGACCATCGTTCTCCATGCTGCCTCAGGAATTCTGGGAGTTGAAGTCCACAAGTTATAGAGGGACCATCTTTCTCCATGCTGCCTCAGGAATTCTGGGAGTTGAAGTCCACAAGTTATAGAGGGACCATCTTTCTCCATGCTGCCTCAGGAATTCTGGGAGTTGAAGTCCACAAGTTATAGAGGGACCATCTTTCTCCATGCTGCCTCAGGAATTCTGGGAAGTTGAAGTCCACAAGTTATAGAGGGACCATCTTTCTCCATGCTGCCTCAGGAATTCTGGGAGTTGAAGTCCACAAGTTATAGAGGGACCATCTTTCTCCATGCTGCCTCAGGAATTCTGGGAGTTGAAGTCCACAAGTTATAGAGGGACCATCGTTCTCCATGCTGCCTCAGGAATTCTGGGAGTTGAAGTCCACAAGTTATAGAGGGACCATCTTTCTCCATGCTGCCTCAGGAATTCTGGGAGTTGAAGTCCACAAGTTATAGAGGGACCATCTCTTCTCCATGCTGCCTCAGGAATTCTGGGAGTTGAAGTCCACAAGTTATAGAGGGACCATCTTTCTCCATGCTGCCTCAGGAATTCTGGAAGTTGAAGTCCACAAGTTATAGAGGGACCATCTTTCTCCATGCTGCCTCAGGAATTCTGGAAGTTGAAGTCCACAAGTTATAGAGGGACCATCTTTCTCCATGCTGCCTCAGGAATTCTGGGAGTTGAAGTCCACAAGTTATAGAGGACCATCGTTCTCCATGCTGCCTCAGGAATTCTGGGAGTTGAAGTCCACAAGTTATAGAGGGACCATCGTTCTCCATGCTGCCTCAGGAATTCTGGGAGTTGAAGTCCACAATTCATAAAAGGGTTATCGTTCTCCACCCCAGTCTATGGACTCCATATGACAAGCTGATATTATCTTTAGCTACATTCCTTGATTTTTCTGGGTTTCCGCATTGAATCTACAAATCAGTAAGGAAAATACCAAGGGGAGTTCCTCATTATGACATACCTTCCTCTCTTCAGTCAGAAGATGAAAACAAACAGGCCACAATATATTTCCTCAGAGTAGAAGAACCAACAAAGGAGAATATTTGTTGCTCAGGTTTGAAGTATGGTATTTTTGGTGCTCTGGTTCCTTGCAGACGTTTCATGACCCAACTAGATAACATCAGCAACGGTAAGAGGGAGTGATGTTTGCAGAGTGCAGGACAGCTAGAGGAGGATGACTGTGGGGTCCTTGGATCTCTCTGAACTTGATTGTTTTCTTGCAAGACCTTTCATAACCTATGTAACATCATCAGTGCTAGAAAGATGCCCTGTCAGTGTTGGTGGGAACGGTCTTGGATATTCTTTGGCTCGGCTGTTTACCATTAGCTTGTTTGGTAGTTCTTTGATTGGGGTATTGTTTATTGTTTCTTTGATTGGAGTATTGATTATTGGTCTGTTGTTAATCATAGTCTTGATCTTTGGTCATCTGGGTGCCGATTGCTGGTGGGGAGATACCTTTTGGTCTTTTGGTTCCCTTGTTTGGCTTGGAAGGAGTGAATGTATTCTCCAAAGCACCTAAGGGCAAGGCAAGTGGAATGGAGTGGAGCAAGTGGCCAGTTTTAAATTTCTGGGTGTTACAATAAAAGAGGTCCTGACCTGAGGGGCTCACAACATTGCAGCCCTGGTCAAAAGGGCCCAGCAGAGATTGTTCTACTTGAGGCTTCCCAGGAAACAACAACTGCATGAAAAACTGCTCGTGACCTTCTACCGCTGCAGCATAGAGAGCATTTTAACATACTGCACCTGTTTGGTTTGCCAATTGCACAGGGGCAGATAGGAAAGCACTCCAGAGGGTTTAATGTCATTGCCCAGAAGATCAATTGGTTGCCCTCTCCTCTCCTTGGAAGAGCTTTAGAGCTCCCACTGCCTTAAGAAAGTTCAAAACATCCTCAAAGATCCATCTCATTCTGGGCAACCCATTTTTTTTTAACTATTACCACCTGGCAGATGGTACAGGATAATAAAAACAAGGACTAATAGGCTGAAAAACAGCTTCTATCCCAGGGCAGTAGCTCTTTTGAATTCTGCTGTATAGTGCAGTGTTGGTGCCGGTTCAATGTGCGAAGGGTGAAGAATGCATGTTGGTGTTTATTTTCATGGTCATGATGTGCACTGAAGATGGTGTTTGATTTCGTTGTATGAGTTGCAATGACAATAAACTAAACTAAACTAAAGAAGTAACAAATGGAAACTTATCAAGGAGAGATCCAATCTACAATGAAGGAGAAATTTCCTACCAGTCAGAACAATTACTTGGTGGAAAGGCGGCTTCCCTCCAAGAGTTTTAGGTGTTCCTTCACTCTTCAAGAAGAGACTGATACAGATTAATAGAGTTGGAAGGGACCTTGTAGGTCATCTAGTCCAACCCCACCACCACCACCACTGCCTAAGCAGGAGACCCTACTACACCATTTCTGACAGAGGGCGGTCCAGTCTCTTCTTGAAAGCCTCCAGTGACGAAGCTCCCACAACTTCTGAAGGCAACTTCTGTTCCATTGGCTGATTGTTCTGTCAGAAAGTTTCTCCTTATTTCCAGGTTGAATCTCTCCTAGTTCAGTTTCCATCCATTATTCCTTGTCTGGCCTTTGGGGGCTTTGGAAAATAGCCTGACCCCTTCCTCCTCTCTGTGGCAGCCCCTCAAATATTGGAAGACTGCTCTCCTGTCTCCCCTGGTTCCTTCTCTTCCCTAGACTAGCCAAGCTAGTCTAGTATAGCTAGTCTTCCTGTAACCATTCATTTAGCCTCCAGTCCCGTCATCATCCTGGTTGCTCTTCTCTGTACTTTTTCTAGAGCCTCAACAACTTTTTTAGTGTGGTGACCAAAATTGGATGCAGTACTCTAGCTGTGGCCTTACTAAGGCTTTATAGAGTAATATTAGTTACTCCCTTGATCTCGATTGTATCCCTCTGCTAATGCAACTTAGGATTGCATTGGCTTTTTTGGCTGCCGCCGTACACTGGATAGTATAAGATGGTATAAAGTCTCCTGCTTTGAGCCAGGGGGGGTGGACTAGAAGACCTTGAGGTCCCTTTCTATGAAAACCGCCTCCCAGCCCCCATCTGAAATAAAGACAACCCAGCTGCGGGCCACGGGGCGCTTCCGGCCATGCCCTCCAGAGGGCGCCCGAGGCGGAGGCGGAGTCCCACTCAGCCGAGCCGGAAGGAGCGACCCTCCCTCCCTAAACATGGCGGGGCTCAGAAATGGCGCCGCCACGTGGTGCCCTGATCCAAGATGGCCGCCGCGCCTTCGAGCGGGGCGTGTGACGCGCGGGGACGAAGCGGAGGGAGGGGGGAGGGCTCGTCGGCCCAGAAGGCAGCCGCCCCCCCCGCCTCGCCATGCCCCGCCGGTTGGAGCGGCTGGCCAACGTGGTGCTGCGGGTGCCCCCCGTGGTCCTCCTGGACCTGCTGTACCGGTGGGACGTGCGGGCCTTCGCCGACGCGGGGCGCCCCCTGGCGGACCAGCTTCAGCTGCGGGGAGCCCGCCTCTGGAGCCTCTACTACGCCGGTGAGGGCGCCGGAGGGGCGGAAAGGGCACCACCCGGAGAGCCCTCGGGGCGCCCCTTCGGCCAGGGGTGGGGGAGGGACTCCGCCTCCCATGGGGCGCGGGAGGGGCTGGGGAGAGTTGCAAGTGGGGGGGGGAACGGAGGGAAACTCCAGAAGGAATGAAGGGGAAGCGCAACCCACCAAAGGAGACGTGGGTGCAAAAGGGGGGGGGGGAGGCGGGACAGCCTGACTTCGCCTTGCACCCAGGACCACGGGGGCTGGGCTGCCCCCCCTCTTCCCATACAGACACACACAGCTCGACCTGGGAAATGGGGCAGGGTCTCCCTCTTTTTGTGCCTGACATGCAAACAAACACACATACATACACACACACACACACCTTTTACCTGGAAATGGGGCAGGGTCTCCCTCTCCCCCCAGTCCCCTCTACCTGGAAATGGGGCTGGACTTACATACACACACACACACACACACACACACACACACCCCTCTACCTGGGAAATGGGGCAGGGTCTCCTCTCCCCCCACCTGGAAATGGGGCAGGGCACACACACACACACCATCTACCTGGGAAATGGGGCAGGGGTCTCCCTCTTTTTCTGCCTGGCATGCACACAAACACACATACACACACACACCTTTTACCTGGAAATGGGGCAGGGTCTCCCTCTCCCCCCAGTCCCCTCTACCTGGAAATGGGGCAGGGCACACACACACACTCTACCTGGGAAATGGGGCAGGGGTCTCCCTCTTTTTCTGCCTGACATGCACACAAACACACATACACACACACACCCTCTACCTGGAAATGGGGCAGGGTCTCCCTCTCCTCCCCCGCCCCCCAGTACCTGGAAATGGGGCAGGACTTACACACACACACACACACACACTACCTGGAAATGGGGCAGGGTCTCCTCTCCCCCCATCCCCTCTACCTGAAATGGGGCAGGACACACACACACACACACACACACACACACACACCCTCTACCTGGGAAATGGGGCAGGGGTCTCCCTCCTTCCTTGTGGGGCGAGGGGCTCTGGTGATCCAGGCGGGGTGTGGGGAGGTTCTGAACTTTTTCGGGAGGCTGGCAAACATTTTATTTGTTTCATTTATTTATTTGTCGGTCAAACATGTGCAAGGCGACAAGTGTAAGTAGGAAGATAAAACAAGGACCCAGGGAGCTCAATGGGGACAGGCAGGGTGCGCTTATGCAGGACCCCCCCTCCCCCATTTGCAACATCCTTGCCAACCATGGAGGGAAAACCGGGGAGGGTGTGTGTGTGTGTGTGTGTGGAGGGGGCACTTCACGTCCACCCGCATCCGGGCAACCAACCTTGGTCCTCGATTTACAACAGTTTGTGTGACCGTTCAGAGTTACAATGCCACTGAAAAGACTTGAGTTATGACCCTGGTTTCCGGCCCCCCCCTCTTATGACCGTTGCATGGTCCTGTGGTGTACATTCGGATGCTTGGCACCTGATTCACGTTTATGACGGCCGCAGTGTCCCCCGCGGGGTGGTGGGGGTGGTGGTCAGCGATTTCCCCTTTCGTGACGGTGAAAAACGGATTCACTTTAACATCCGTTTTACTCACCGTAACAGCTGCAGGGATTCGCTTAACGGCGGCAAGAAAGTTTGTAAAACGGGGGCAAAGCTCGCTTAACAAGTGTCTCGCTTAGCAACGGAGATGTCGGGCTCAATTTGTGGCCGTAAGTTGAGGACTAGCTGTATTTTATTTATGAAAATCCGCAACGCCCGCCCGCCTGGCTGCGGAAGCGTCTGGGGTCCGCTGGCAAGGAGATCAAAGTCAGAGTTAAAACAAAGCGTCTGAAATGCGACTTTCTCCCCTCTTGTCTGAGGTCACCTGCTGTGCCTGATGGTCTTGGTGCTCCCGCTCCTCTCCCTGGTGCAACTCTACCTTCACCTGCTGGCCCTGCTGCTGCTCTACCTGTCCCACCAGGTAGCCTGGTAAGACGGTGCTTCCTCCCCCCAGGAAAGTCCATGGGGAGACTCCTGGCTTTGGAAGCCCACTGGGGATACCTTGTGCCAGGCACACTCACCTGAGCCTGGCCTACCTTGCAGGGCTGTTTTTATTTATATACTAGCTCGATACTCGTGCTTCGCTACGAAACTATGTGGTCGAGCTTAGTTTTTGGGGAGGAAAATAAGGAGGGGCGGGGGGGAATTGTGCCTCTGCCTACCAGCATCCATCAGTATTCATCTGGCTAGCGTCCTGTCAGTGTGTCAGAGAGTTGAGGGTTGTTTGGTAACTGAAAGAGTATTTGCTGTGTGAGCCAAGAAGGAGACAGCAAGGAGCCTGGGCGTGGCTTAGCTCAACTGTTCTGTACTAAAGCTGCCTGGTGCTGCTGTGAAAGTAAAACTGAAACTGAAACTCCTCTCCTCTGCTTGTGTTTTGCATTTGGAAGAGATTTCTTTTCAGGTGGGGAGGGGGAGTAGGACTCCTGAGCATCAGAGCGTGTTAATAATAATAATAATATAGGAAATACTAAATGCTCTAATGGTCATTTCGAAAAACCCTTCCTTAGGGAGCCCCTAGCAGCCAAGAGGAACATAGGTGCCAAATTTCAAATTTGTAGGCTTTACAGTTCTGGAGATTTTGTGATGATGTGTGAGGGGTATTTCATTTTTATATACATAGATTAAATTAAATTAATTAATTAAAGATACTGGCTTTATAAAATTCATTCATTTATTAAATTATTGATGCAATTTATTGATTTAAATGCACTGTTAGGTTTATTACATTTTTTCAATACATTAATTTCTTACATATATGACATACACATTTCTTTAGTAATTTACATTTGTCTCTTATTCGTTACATTTGTTTATTACATTTTATGACCTTTATTTACTAACGTTTTACATTTGTCTCCAAACTTGGCAACTTTTAAGATTTCTGGACTTCAGCTGCCTGGGGAATTCTGGGAGTTGAAGTCCACAAAACTTAAAAGTTGCCCTGTTTGGAGAGCACCTCCCCACTGCACCCCCCATCTAGGTGGCTAACTGGGGAATTCTGGGAGTTGAAGTCCACATAACTTAAAGTGCCCAAAGTCGAGAAATGGGGAGTTAGGGGGGTGCTGTGCAGACAATTGAGCAGGCAACATTGTGCTTATGTCTCCTTGGTGTCCCCCTCTTGCTTTTCCAGGGACTACATAGACCATGAGGTGGAGCGTGGACTCCAGGGCGCCATCTATGAGGACCCAGTGGCCTTTGGGCACTTTGCCACTGCAGTGACTGGTGAGGAACGGGAGTGGGAGATGGTTTGTTGGTTGTGGGACGGAAGGGTGATCTCCTGATGGTCTCCCTTGGTTGGTGTGTTGTTCCAGGGGCTGAAGGTGAGCGGGTGGGTTGCCAAGGCAGAGCATGGCTTTAGTTGTAGAGTATTTGGGGAAAAGAGAGGGAGAGGAGGGAGGGAGGGAGGAGAGAAAGAGGGGGAGAGGGGGAGGAGGAGGAGGAAGGGGGAGAGGAAGGGAGGAGAAAGAAAGAAAGAAAAGAGGCAAGGGAGGGAGGGAAGCAAGAAAGGAAGAAGGAAGGGAAGGAAGGAAGGAGACAAAGGGAGAGAGGAAGGAGACGAGGAACAAAGAAAAGAAAGGAAGAGAGGGAGAAGACGGAGGGGAGGGAAGAAGGAAGGAAGGAGACAAAGAGGGAAGGAGAAGGAAGGAAAGAGGAAAGAAGGAGACGGAGGGAAGAGAAGGGAAAGAGAGGAAGGAAAGAGGAAATGAAAAGAAGAGAGGAAGGAGATGGAAAGAGGAAGAAAGGAGAGAGAAAATAGAAAAGAGACGGGAAGGAAAGAAAGGAAGGAGACAAAGAGGGAAGGAGAAGGAAGGAAGGAAAGAGGGAAGGAGAAAGGAAAGAGGAAATGAAAAGAAGAGAGGAAGGAGATGGAGAGAGGAAGAAAGGAGAGAGAAAAATAGAAAAGAGACGGGAAGGAAAGAAAGGAAGGAGACAGGGAAGGAGAAGGAAGGAAGGAAAGAGGGAAGGAGAAAGGAAAGAGGAAATGAAAAGAAGAGAGGAAGGAGATGGAGAGAGGAAGAAAGGAGAGAGAAAAATAGAAAAGAGATGGGGAAGGAAGGAAAGGAAGGAGACAGAGGGAAGGAGAAGGAAGGAAGGAAAGAGGGAAGGAGAAAGGAAAGAGGAAATGAAAAGAAGAGAGGAAGGAGATGGAGAGAGGAAGAAAGGAGAGAGAAAAATAGAAAAGAGACGGGGAAGGAAGGAAAGGAAGGAGACAGATGGAAGGAGGGATGAAGGAAGGCAGGAAAGAGAGAGATGGAGAGAGGGAAGAAAGAGAAAGAAAGAAGGAGAATATACAATGATGGAATGGATAGAGGTCTAAGGGAAGGAAGGAAGGATGGAAGGAAGAAGAGAAAGGGGAAGGGAAGAAGATATGATGCCTGGCCTATTGGCGCCATTTTCTTGGCAAGGCCTTTCGAAAGAGGGTCCGATCTGCCATTGCCGGCTCCCGAGGGCCGAAAGAGAACGACTGGCCCAAGGCTATGGGTGCCGGCAGGAGGGAAAGGCAGCCCACGAGGAACCCTCCCCTCACTTGGCCAAGTGGCCGTGGGCAATCTGTGGGAGAGGCTCTTCACACACACACACACACACACACACACACTCAGTCTGCGTCCTTCCCAGGGCAGGTTGCGGTCGTCGCCCTCTGCGCTCTGCTGCTGAAGACCCGGCAGGTGGGGCTGCTCTGCGCCCCGCTCCTCCCGCTGGCCGCCCGGCTGTGCTGCCTCCCGGCCCAGGCTCTGCGCACCGTCAGCTCCTGCGGGGCGGTCGTGGCGGCCCTGCAGCTCCTCTATGGGGCAGCTTCCTACCTCCTGGGGCTTCTCTGCACGGCTGCGGCAGGCTGCCAAGAGATCCTCCAGGTAAGGAGGGGTGGAGGGATTCCTGCAGGTGGGGGGTAGGGGCCCGGCCTGCCCTTCGCTTCCTTTCCCTACCAAGCCCTCCTCCTCCTCCTCCTCTTCTCTGCAAACCCCACTCCCTTCTAGCACTGATGACGTTACCTAGTTGGGTCATGAAACGTCTGCAAGAAAACCACCAAGCTTCTCCTCCTCCTCCTCCTCCTCCTCCTCCTCCTCCTCCTCCTCCTCCTGGCCACTAACCCCGCTCCCCTTTTTTAGCACTGATGACGTTCCCTAGTTGGGTCATGAGAGGTCTGCAAGAAAACCCACCAAGCTCAGAGAGCACCAAGGACCCCACATTCCTCCTCCTCCTCCTCCTCTTCTAAAGTCCCACTCCCTTCTAGCACTGATGATGTTACCTCGTTGGGTCTTGAAACGCCTGCAAGCTCTGAGAGCACCAAAGACCCCCTATTTCCTCCTCTTCCCTCCTCCCCCTCCCAGGATGGTTTCTCCAGGGCAGCCTGGGGGCGAAGAGGGCTTGACAGCTGGGTGAGGAAGGCCCCCCCCCAGGAGGGCAACCCACGGGGCAGTTGTTGAGGCCGACCGGCGACCCCTGGGGTGGGAGAGGCCCTCCCCTGCGCCGCTCACACTTCCTCCTCCATCCGAGCTTCCCTTCCGTTGCCACCTCACCTCCCTCCCCAGAAGACCTTCCTCAGCTGCCCGCATCGAAGGGTCGTTGTGCTCTCCTCCTCCACCCCCTTAGCAACCCCCTTGATGCGGGCGGGGTGTTGCCAAGCCCCCCCTCCCTCACGGTCTTCCTTTGCAGGACCCCGAGGCGCATCGCGTGGTGAGCCTGGCCGGGTCCTCTGGAGGCGTCTGGCTGTGCCGCTGGTCTTCTCCGCCTTCTGGCTGGCCCTGTTTGCCCTGCAGATCCTCACCCTGGCCTCTTCCTCTTCCTCCTCCGGCCACTTTTTAGCCCAGCAGGGCTGGATCTTCCTCTTCCTCAGCAGGTAGGAGCTGCACCTGGGGGGCAGGGGCGGTGAGGTTGATGCGTGGGGGGGGGGGGACCTGCTGTCCGGAAGAGGCAGAAGCAGCCCTGAGGCAGCTGGTCCAGCTTGTCCCTCTCTTCGGCTTTCCCAGCGTAGCCAAATGCTGCAGCACCCCCTACTCGCTCGTCGGACTCACCTGCACCGTCTCCTACCTGGCCCTGGGGATGCTCCAGCTGGCCAGGCTCTACTTAACCGGCTTCGGGGCCTTCCAGGACGGCAGCGTCACCCACAGGTGAGAGCCTCCCCCTCCCTTCTTTCGCTTTTTCTCTCCCTTTCTCCCAGCTCTCTCCCTCTGATCCTCTGGCTGTATCTCCCTCTCTTCCTTCTTTCTCTCCCTCTCTCCTTCTCTCTCCCTCTTCCCTCTCTTCCTGTATCTCCCTCCCCTCTCCTTTCTCTCCCTCTCTCCTTCTCCCTCTCTTTCTCTCCCTCCTTCTCACTTCCCCTGTCTCTCCCTTTCTCTCCTCTCCTTCTCTCTCCTTCTTTCCCCTCTCTTCCTATATCTCCCTCCCCCTCTCTCTTTCTCTCCCTCTCCCCTCTCTCCTCTCCCCCTCTTCCTGTATCTCCCTCCCCTCTCCTTTCTCTCTCCTCTCTCCTTCTCTCTCCCTCTCCCCTCTTCCTGTATCTCCCTCACCCTCTCTCTCCTTTCTCTCCCTCCTCCCTCTCTTTCTCTCCCTCCTTCTCACTTCCCCTGTCTCTCCCTTTCTCTCCTCTCCTTCTCTCTCCTTCTTTCCCCTCTCTTCCTATATCTCCCTCCCCTCTCTCTCCTTTATCTCCCTCCCCTCTCTCTCTCTCTCTCCTCTCTTCCTATCATTCTCTCTCCCCCTCTCTCCCTTCCTTTTTCTCTCACTCGTTCCTCTCTCTCCTTCCCTCTGTCTCCCTTCCTGTATCTCCCTGTTTTTCCCCCTCTCCCTCTCCCTCCCTTCTTTTTTGTCTCTCCTCTCTCTCTTCCCCTTCTCTCCTTCTCTCTTCCTTCCTCCCCCGCTCTCCCCTCCTTCTCTCTTCCTCTCCCCCCTCTCTCTCCCACCCTCTGGAAGACCACTCCCTATAGCCCTATAAACAGGTGGCAGCCCCCCAGGGCTGGGATGGAGGGTGGGCTACAATATCTCCCCACCTCCTCCTGCTGACCCACCAGTACTTTCCGTCCCCTCGACCCTCCCCCTTTGGTTCAAGATTTTGACCCACAACTAAGCCCATTCTTCGATCCCTCGGTCAAAACCCGCCATCAGCAGACAGTCCTCGACTTATGACCAAAGTAGTCTTCGACTTAACAACAGTCCATTTAGGGACTG
Organism: Notechis scutatus; assembly: GCF_049901735.1. Taxonomy (NCBI): domain Eukaryota; kingdom Metazoa; phylum Chordata; class Lepidosauria; order Squamata; family Elapidae; genus Notechis; species Notechis scutatus. Next base: position 139,456 of record NC_142012.1, read on the forward strand.
TTGTGAAAGTTAACAACGGCACTGGCAAAAGTGACTTACGACCGCTTTTCACGCTCCTGACCGTTGCAGCATTCCCCCGTGATCAAAATCCAGGCGCTTGGCACACGTGACTCATATTGACGACGACCGCCGTGTCCCGCGGGTCACGTGATCCCCTTGTGCGACCTTCCAGCGAGCAAAGCCCCCCGGGGGAAATCCAGGTTCCCTTAACAACCGTGTGACTTGACTTAACCAATGCAGCCATTCGCTTAACAACGGTGGCAAGAAAAGTCATAAAATCGGGACCAAAGCTCATGTGAACGCATGTTTCATTTAACGTTGGGCTCAGTTTCGGTCTCCAGGACTTCCTGTACAACCCAGCCCAAAATTTCCCATTGCCAAGCGAGACAGCTGTCGTCCCGTTTTACGACTCGTTTTTTTTTTTTTTTTGCTGACGTAGTTTAAGTGAATCACGGCGGTTGTTAAAGTGAACCATGCAGTCAATAAGCGTTGTGGTGGGCTGAGGTCTCGGAGAGTGAGGACTCAGGTGAGGGGCCTGCGTGAGATGCAGGGATGGGGCCAGGACCATCAGGGAGTGGAGTGCTGCCTTTGGAGAGCGTGGAGGCTGGCAGCAGTGAGGAAGAGGACCCCGAGGAGCCTGTGCCCAGTGTGCGTGCGCGTAGGGCTGCTCGAAGGAAAGAGCAGCTGTAGCAGCACGGGCGACTCGGGAGTAAGGCTGCAAGGTGATGGCCCCTCCCCTAAGGGATAAAAGCCAGCGGAGAAACCGGAGTTCTTTGCAGGAAGCAAAGAAGTTTTTGCACTCAAGCCTTGTGGACGTTCGGACTATATTGGTTGGTGTTTGGAGACTCTTTGTGTTTGGACTATTTCTTAGTAACTTTATCTCGTGTTCTTGGCAGCCTTGCACCACCTTGGCAAGGCTTGTTCTCATCAGAGACGATTAGTTTGAAACAGCCTTTTAACCGGGAAGGAACGAAATTTGTAAAGAATCATTAAAAGGTTTTCCTGTTACCTCCGTTTAGTGTTTGTTTCCTTGGAACCAGGTTTGGGTCAGAACCTTAAGCGAATCTGCCTGAGAAGGTCACAAAAGAGATCGCAGAACCCCGCAGGACCATCTTCATAACTATACACGCTGGTTGCTAAAATGCCTGGATTTGGGGCCACACGTGACCGTTGGGAAGGCTGCAACGGTCGTTAAGTGTGAACAAGATGGCTGTAAGTCCCTTTTTTCCCCCCCAACGCTGTTGCAACTTTGAACAGCCGCTAATTGAACAGTCATAAGTCTGGGTTCAAATATGTCTTCCCTCCCCCCGCAGAGAGTTCCTTTTCCAAAGAGGCAGCTTTCCCTTCTCATCCCAAGACCGTTGTGACGGTCACTAAACGAATGACCATAACTGGAGGACTACCAGGTTTTACCCTGCATCCCGAAACCCACCTGCGAGGGGGTCTCCCAAAATACTTGGCCCACCTCTCCATCCTTTCCGCCCGCCCACCCACTCACCCATCCCTTACAGGGGCGTGACGGAAGGGGTGACGCTGTTGTTGCTGGCCATCCAGACGGGCCTCCTGGACCTTCAGCTCCTCCAGAGGACTTACCTGCTCACCGTCATCTTCTTCATCGTGGCCACCTCCACCCTCCAATCGGTGACTGAAATAGCTGAGCCGGTCATTTTGGGTCTGGGGGCTTCGCAGAACAGGTGAGGAGGGGGAGGGGTTTTTCCATCCTGGGGGGTCCACGCAGCTGTGGAAGAGGGCAACGTAAAGACCCACAATCGTCCTCTTTTAAACGACCCCATAATCCCTTGTGGGGTGAAGCCTGGGCAACTGAATGGAGCTAGCAGAGTTTTTAATGGCCGGAGGCCTTTCCTGTTGCCAGTGTGGAGTTTTGTCCAGCAGATACATTTTCAGTGTGCCCAGAGAGAGAAATATCTGCCTCTGTCTAGGATCGAACTCACAGCTTCCTGATTGTGATTTGAGAGCTCCCCCTCTAGGCCACTCAACGTAAAGGCCACAGTGGAGCCCAACAGTGGCGTCTTTAAGCCAAAGACATTTGTTGAGTCAACTTGGCCTCATGTTGCCACTGTTGTTAAGCAAATCACTGCGGTTGTTAAGTCAGTCGCCCGGTTGTTAAGTGAACCTGGCTTTCCCCATGGATTTTGCTCGCCGGAAGCTCGCAAAAGGGGATCACATGATAGGGGTACATTGCAACCATCATAAACACGAGTCAGTTGCCGAGAGTCTGAATTTTGATCACGTAGGGAGGCTGCAATGGTCATAAGTGTGAAAAACAATCATAAATCACTTCTTGTTTCCAGTGCCATTGTAACTCTGAACAGTCACTAAATGAACTGTTTTAAGGCAAGGACTGCCTGGATCTATCTACAGGCAGTTCTCGGTTTACGACCAGACATTTAGTGACCATTCAAAATTACAACCAAAAGGTAAGTTCTTGTTGTGGTTCACCGGCAGCCGGTGCAGCCAGCAGCGGAATCGGTCAGTGGGGAAGAACGGGGACCAGTCAGGGAGTCTGGGGAGGACTCGGACGAGGGTCCTGCATCCGATGCAGAGATGGAGCCAGGACCATCTGGGAGTGGGGTGCTGACTCTGGAGCCTCCGGAGTCTGGCAGCAGCGAAGAAGAGGAACCAGGGGAGCCTGTTCCCAGTGCATGTATGTACAGAGCTGCTAGATGGTGAGAGCAGCTAAGACAAAAGGGGCAACTCAGGAGTAAGGCTGGGAGGTGATGGCCCCTCCCCTAAGGGATAAAAGTCAGGCCAAGATGACGCACTCTTTGCAGGAAGCAAAGTAGTTTGATCAGTTCCGAGTCATCCTTGAAACTCTTTTGTACTTTGGTTGGTTTTTTCTTGTACTTCAGTTGGTTTCTTTTCTAGTTCATTTGATACTTCTGTTTTTGGCAGCATTCCACAGCACTGACAGATATAGAATAGAATATAGAATAGAATAGAATAGAATAGAATAGAATAGAATAGAATAGAATAGAATAGAATAGAATAGAATAGAATAGAATAGAATAGAATAGAATAGAATAGAATAGAATAGAAATAGAACAGAACAGAATATGAATAGAATAGAATAGAACAGAACAGAATAGAATATGGAAGAGAAGAGAAGAGAAGAGAAGAGAAGAGAGAATTCTTTATTGGCCAAGTGTGATTGGACACAGAAGGAATTTGTCTTGTGCAAATGCTCTCAGTGCACATAAAAGAAAAGATACATTCATCAAGAGTTGAGAATCATCAGGTACATCACTTAATGATAGTCATAGGGTACAATAAGCAATCAAATCATACCAGGAAACAGTCGATATAGATCGTAAGGATACAAGTGACAAAGTTACAGTCATACAGTCACAAGTGGGAGGGGATGGGTGATAAGGAGTGATGATAAGATTAATAGTGATAGTAGTGCAGACTTTGTAATAGTTGAACAGGGTTGAGGGAATTATTTGTTTAGCAGAGTGATGGCATTTGGGGAAAAACTGTCCTTGTGTCTAGTTGATCTGGTGTGCAGGGCTCTATAGCGTCGTTTTGAGGGTAGGAGTTGAAACAGTTCATGTCTGGGATGTGAGGGGTGTGTAGATATTTTCACCGCCCTCTTTTTGACTCGTGCAGTATACAGGTCCTCCATGGAAGGAAGGCTGGTAGCTATTGTTTTTTCTGCAGTCCTAATTACTCTCTGGAGTCTGTGTCTGTCTTGTTGGGTTGCAGAACCAACCCAGAGAGTTATAGAGGTGCAGATGACAGACTCAATAATTTCTCTGTAGAACTGGATCAGCAGCTTCTTGGGCAGTTTGAGCTTTCTGAGTTGGCGCAGAAAGAACATTCTTTGTTTTGCTTTTGTGATGACATTTTTGATGTTGGGTGTCCATTTTAGGTCTTGTGATATGATAGAACCTAGAAATTTGAAGGTCTCTACTGTTGATACTGTGTTGTCTAGCATTATAAGAGGTGGTGGTATGGGAGGGTTTCTCCTAAAGTCTACCACCATTTCTATGGTTTTGAGTGTGTTCAGTTCCAGATTGTTCTGATTACACCACGAGGCAAGTTGTACAACCTCCCATCTATATGTGGATTTGTCATTGTCTCAAATGAGACCAATCACTGTTGTATCATCTGCAAATTTCAGTATTTTAACAGGTGGATCGTTTGAGATGCAGCCATTGGTATACAGGGAGAAGAGAAGTGGAGAAACCACACAGCCTTGGGGGGGGGGCTGTGCTAATTGTACAGGTATCACATGTTTAGTGACCAAAGTTACAACGGCCCTGAGAAAGGGGACTTAACAACCGTTTTTCACACTTAACTACCGTTGTAGCCTCAGGATCAAAATTCAGGTAGTTTAGCAACTGACTCACATTTACAACCATCGCAGCATCCGGGGGTGGGGGCATGATCCACTTTTGTGACCTCCTGACTAGCGTAAGTCAAGGGGGGAAGTCAGATTAAGCTTAACGACCGCGTTCCTAGCTTCCGAACTATGGGGATTCGCCTGACAACGGTGGCAAGCGAGGTCGTAAGATGGGGCAACACTCACTCGGCAACTGTCTCACTCGAAGCAACGGAAACGTCGGTGGTGGTCAGAAGCCGAGGACTACCTCCCTGGACGCCATCTTAACCCTTCTGGCCCTGAGAGATGGGGTGTAGGGTTCACAAGCGAGCCTGGGTTGGGGGCTCCTCCTGCATTGGCCAATCCAAACCACCCCCACCCTCCTTTTCACCCCCCTTTCTTGCAGGAATTTCTGGAAGCACTTCCGTGGGGTGACCCTGTGCCTTTTTCTCCTGGTGGTTCCCGGCTTCATGGCCTACAAGATTGCCCACTTCTTCCAGCCAGACTTTTGGCTGGTGATCCTCGTCTCCAGCTGCATGTTGACTTCCCTGCAGGTATGGCTCGGCATTCCCGAATCAGAATGGAGCTGGAGGGGGGCCTTGGAGGTCTTCTAGTCCAGTGGTCGCCAACCGGTGGGCCGGGGACCACTGGTGGTCTGCAAGAAAATTTTGGTGGTCCGCAGAGAAATGTCCCCCCCCCCCAAAAGCAATTAATCCAGGCTGCATGGGAACGCAGGGTTGCACAGTCCACATGGCCCGCAAGGCTTGCGTCGCTTGCATTGTGAACAACACGAGGTAGGGAGGGGAGGGGGGAAAGGGCGGAGGGGGGAAACTTGCCCCACTCTCCCCACTTGCCTGGCCAGGCCACCGGGCTGCTTCTTTCTTCTTCTGCTTTTGGCTGCACGCAAGGAAAGCAGCAAAAGTCTTTCTTTCTCTCCCCCAAACTCCACCAGAAATGAGTCTTTGGGACCCTGCAAGGCCTCCTGCTCCAACAGGCTGCACCGGCAAAGACTCATTTCTGGTGCAGTTTGGGGGCGAGAAAGAAAGACTTTTGCGGCTTCTGCTGCTTTCCTTGCACGAAGCCAAAAGTCTCTTTCTCTGTCTCTCTCTGTCTCTCTCCCCCTGAGAACGGAGCTGGAGACAGTATCCTGCGATCCCAAATAAAGAACGATCGATCGGTAGGAAAACGGGGTGGGGGATTTTCCCAGGGTCTCTGGTCCGCGGGATTTAAAATTATGAGTTTGGTGGTCCCCGAGGTCCCAAAGGTTGGTGACCCCTCTTCTAGTCCAGTGGTCACCAACCGGTGGGCTGGGAACCAGTGGTGGTCCGTGAGAAAATTTTGATGATCCGCAGAGGAATGTCCCTGCCCCAAAGCAATTAATCCAAGCTGTGCAGGAACACAAGGCTGTGCCGCCCACATGGCCCACCCACCCGCTGGCCCCCACCCTTCGGCCGAGCGCAAACCTTGAGTAGAGCCACGCGAGCTGGAACTGGAAGAAGATGAGACCAATGGCGGGGGAGGGAAATCCGCCCTGGGGTGGCTTGCTTGACATTGGTGGGAAAGTCGGTCCCCTATTCCAGAGCTGCAGGAGTCCCAGGACTGGCCATCCCGGAGCAGCTCCTCCAGTCCGTGGCAGGCCGGTGTACCGGGGTGGTGGAGCAGCTGCTCCGGGATGACCAAAGGGGCCAGTCCTGTGACTCCTGCAGTTCTGGAATATGGGACCGACTTTCCCACCGACGTCAGCAAGCCACCGTCGATCAAAATCCATATTAGTGGTCCGCGGGGTTTAAAATTATGAGTTTGGTGGTCCCTGAGGTCCCAAAGGTTGGTGACCCCTGTTCTAGTCCGGCTCCTGGCTCAAGCTGGAGGCCCTCGACCACTTCAGAAAAGTGACTGCCCAGGTTCTTCTTAAAAAAAAAAAAAAAACTCCAGTGATGGAGCACCCACAAATTCTGGTGGCAAGGAGTTCCACTGATTAAATGGTCCTCCCTGTCAGTAAATTCCTCCTTCGTTCCTGGTTGCTTCTCTCCTTGATTAGTTTCCATCCGTCGCTTCTCGTCCCGCCTTCAGGGGCTCCGGTGGACACAGGGTGAAATTATTAAAAAAAATAAAATAAAAAACAGAATAATTGGGCTGGAAAGGACCTTAGAGGCCTTCTAGTCCAACCCCACCTGCTTAGACAGGAAGCCCTATACCACTTCAGACAAAGGGCTGTCCAATTTCTTCTTAAAAACCTCCAGGAATGAGGCTCCCACAAACTTCTGGTGGCGAGCGGTTATATTGGGAGACTGCCCTCATGTGCCCCCCCCTCCCCCCGTCCTTCTCTTCTGAACTTTTATAGAAAGCAGAATGACAAAGAGTTGGAAAGGACCTGGGAGGTCTTCTAGTCCACCCCACCCCCCCCACCCCCTACACCAGGGGGGGGTGTCAAACTCGATTTCTTTGAGAGCCCCATCAGGGTTGTGTTTTGACTTCAAGGGCGGGGGAGGGTTTGAGGAGGTCACGTGGCCAGAGTGGGTGTGGCCAGCGTGACATCGCTTGTGTCGGGTGGGGTGGGGGGGGTGCCTGGGGCAGCTTGAGGGCTCTGCCCGTGAAAAAACAGCTTGGGGGGTGGCACATGTGGCCCTCACGAGCTGCGTTTTGGCCGGCGGAGGCCCTGCGGGCCGGATCTAAGCATTGACGGGGGCCTAGATCCGGCCCCTGGCCTTGAGTTTGACACCCTTGCCCTACACCGTTTCTGACAGGGGGCAGCCCAGTCTCTCCTTGAAAGCCTCCAGGGATGAAGCCCCCACAATTTCTGAATAACAGAATTGGAAGGGACCTTGGAGGTCATCCATTCTAACCCCCCACGCCCCAAAGGAGACACTACCTACACCATTTCTGACAGGGGGCAGTCCAGTCTCTCCTTGAAAGCCTCCAGGGATGAAGCCCCCACAATTTCTGAATAACAGAATTGGAAGGGACCTTGGAGGTCATCCATTCTAACCCCCCACGCCCCCAAAGGAGACACTACCTACACCATTTCTGACAGGGGGCAGTCCAGTCTCTCCTTGAAAGCCTCCAGGGATGAAGCCCCCACAATTTCTGAACGACAGAATTGGAAGGGACCTTGGAGGTCATCCAGTCTAACCCCACCCCCAAAGGAGACACTACCTACCATTTCTGACAGGGGCAGTCCAGTCTCTCCTTGAAAGCCTCCAGGGATGAAGCCCCACAATTTCTGAGCGACAGAAGCTGGAAGGGACAACCTTGAGTCATCCAGTCTAACTTACGCCCCAAAGGAGACACTACCTACACCATTTCTGACAGGTGGCAGTCCTCCTCCTTGAAAGCGTCCAGGGATGAAGCCCCACACATTTCTGAACAACAGAATAATAACAGAGTTGGAAGGGACCTTGGAGGTCATCCAGTCTAACCCCCCACACCCCAAAAGGAGACACTACCTACACCATTTCTGACAGGTGGCAGTCCAGTCTCTCCTTGAAAGCCTCCAGGGATGAAGCCCCCACCATTTCTGAACAACAGAATAATAACATCTAGATCCGTCCTTTCTCAGGTGGCCTCTCGCCTCACCCCCATTTCGATGGAGGGGAGTCCCCACCGCCAAGCACGGGACCCCACACCATTTCTGACAGAGGGCAGCAGGGGCAGCCCTTTTTCTCCTTGAAAGCTTCCAGGGATGAAGCTCCCGCAACCACCCATCAGGCCCAGCCAGGTCTTCGGCTCCCCCAAGTCGTCGGGTGGGAGCCGACCTCACTTCCCTTCTCCCCCATAGGTGACGGGGACCCTCTTCGTCTACGGCCTCTTCGTGGCCGAATTCCTCCAGAAGACCCCCGTGGAGAAGATGGACGAGATCCTTTACTGTGTCCAGGCCGTCAGCCGGGTGCTCGAGTTCCTGGTGGCCCTGTGCGTGGTGACCTATGGCGCCTGGGGGTCCATCGTGGGGGAGTGGACATGGCTGGGGGCCTCGGTCATCGTTATCCACTGCTACTTCAACGTCTGGCGGAGGGCCCAATCCGGCTGGCAGAGCTTCTCGCTCCGCTGGGAGGCGGCCAAGAAGATCGGCTTGCTACCCGGGGCCACCCGCAGGCAGCTGGAGGACCACAATGACGTGTGTGCCATCTGCTTCCAGGTGAGTCCTCCCCTCCCCTCACCCTGAGGTGTGGCTGGTGGCCTCCCGCCCTCCCCCATAGGGGCAAGGATGGGCTTTGTAGTGTAATGCCTCTGAAGGACAAATAGCTTGGGGATGTTTTCAACTCTGGGCAATGGGTCCTTTTTTTTCAAGGGACCACTGGATTTTTCCGGTTTTTCTCTGAAGACGTTTCACTTCTCATCCCAAGGAGCTTCTTCAGCTCTGACTGGATGGTGGGGAATGGAAGGATTTCTACTCCTTGCAGACACAGCTGGTCATTTGCATCCTTTTAGAGAGACGCTGAGGCCGCTTGGAGGTTTGTCTGTGTCCTCCGGGTCACCTGAGTGGTGCAAATGGGTGTGGAGCCTCCTTGGAACTGCTGAAAAGACGGTGTTGTAAAAAGGTTCCACACCCATTTGCACCACTTAAGTGACCCTGATGAGATAGACAAACCTCCAGGTGGCCTCAGCGTCTCTCTAAAAGGATGCAAATGACCAGCTGTCTCAATGGCTGTCAGTTGAAACCATTAGCAGCTGCTCTACATCCTCTTTTCTCCTGTGTACAACACAAGTCCTTTCAACAGTTCCAAGAAGGCTCCACACCCATTTGCACCACTCAGGTGACCCCCCCCCGCCCCCAGGACACAGATCCAAATGGCCTCAACAGCTCCCTAAAAAGGATGCAAATGACCAGCTGTCTGCAAGGAGTAGAAATCCTTCCATTCCCCACCATTAATTCAGAGCTGAAGAAGCTTCTTGGGATGAGAAGTGAAACCTCTTCAAAGAAAAAAAACAAGAAAGTCCAGTGCCCGCTTGAGAGGGGGAAAAAAACCACTTTTGACACAACCTGGATGACTTAAGAATACTCGTTCATTCATCTTCCACGGATTCTGCAGTCTCTTAAATCGACATTGAATCCCACAAATACAAATAACTTTCTTTCATACTTACGACCGTTGCAGCTTCCCCACAGTCACATGATCTAAATTCAGACGCTCGGCAACCGACTCATACTTACAACGGGCACAGCATCCCTGTGTGTGTGTGTGTGTTTGTTTGTATGCGTGTGTCATGCCGATCCCCTTTTGGCAACCTTCTGCCAAACTAAGTCAACGGGAAAAGCCAGATTCACTTAACAAACCGTGTGACTAACTTAACCGCCGCAGTGATTCGTTAAACGACGGTGGCCAGAAAGGTCGTAAAACGGGGCACAACTCAGTCAAGGGGTGAAGCCAGATTTCGCTTAACAATGGTTTCACTCGTTTAAACAATGGCAGGGATTCAATGAAACAGCTCTGGCAAGGAAGGATCCTAAAATGGGACGGAACTGACTTAAGGACCGTCTCGCTTAGCGACAGAAATGTTGGGCTCAATTGTGGTCATAACATGAGGACTATCTGTATCCCCTCAAGTTCACCATAGCAAGATCTTTATTCCAGATGAAATATTTGTATTTATATCCGGGGTTTTTTTTTTCCTTAGCCATATAAATTTTGCTATTCTTTATTCGAATCGTCCAAAAAAAATAAAATTAAAAATCCCCAATTTTACCGGCACCGTTTGAAATAGATATAAAAATTTGGGTAATATGCTCATTTTTATAGTTGCTATCCATCCCAATAGCGAGAGCGGTATTTTGGCCCAGTTATCCAGATCTTTTCGTATTTGCAATATTATTTTAGCGTAATTCTCTTCTTTTATGGAAGAGCATTTCGCTGTGAGCCAAACTCCTAAATACTTTACTTTTTTTTTTTTTTTGCTATCTGCATCCCTAGTTCATGTTCTAATTCTTCATTTTGAGTCTTGGTAAGATTTTTTTTTTAAGTTATTATTTGTGTCTTTTCCTTGTTAATTTTTAAGTCCCGCTACCAATTGTGGTCGCAACACAAGGACTATTTGTATCCCCTCAAGTTCACCGTAGATGAATTATTTGTCATTCTTGGATGTGGCTGAGATCCATCCTCGCCAAGCTTCGATCTACCTCTCCTCCTCACCTCCCTTTTCCTCTCTCTCTCTCTTTTTTCCCCCCCAGGAAATGACCCTCGCTGTGATCATGCCCTGCGGCCACTTCTTCCACAAAGCCTGCCTTCGCAAGTGGTTCTACGTACAGGACACCTGTCCTCTCTGCCACCAGCCGTTTCAGGTCCCGGCTGCCCAGAAAGTCCAGCGAGACGACGCTGAACCAGAAGCGACACCCCAGCCGGAGCGTGGAGAGACCGTCAGCCACCAGAACACAGCGGAGTCCCACGATGACGAGCCGCCGGACTCTGGGATGTCCAGTTGCCCAGAGCAGCCCGGCCCTTTGCCAGCGGGGTCCGCTGGGGAAGACCCCCATCGGGGTCATCCCCATCCAGGAGGGACCTCCCTCCCGGGAGAAGAAAACGACCAGCGGCCTGTGCTGGAAAAACTCGAGGCCCGGTCTGTGGGGCAGCACTCTTCCCAAAGTGACCTGAGATTACCCAGCATGCCAACGGACCCCGGTCCCCCTTGGCCCTCGGCTCCTCGGGGTGTCAAGGGGCATCGGGAGAGGCCCAGGCCGACTGACAGCCACCCTGCAGCCCCGGGCAGCGATGCCCAGACGGTGGGCGAGATGTGGGAGAAACTGGACAGTCTCAGCCACAGCCTCCCCGCATCGCTTCCTGACCCTCGGCCGACATTCGCGGGCATTTCTCCCGAGAAACCCTCCATCCCGTAACCTCCCTTCCTACTTCCCTTATCTTGTCGGTTCATCTTTTTTTTTTTTAAGGCTCAGGAAATCCATACTCCAAACACGGCAGGCTGACTTAAGCTTGGTAGCTCAGCCCTGCAGCTTCCTCATTGGTTTTTTTTTTGGGGGGGGGTAGGAGGCAGAGGATGGCATGTGGGCAAGGCCGGGAATTCTCCAGCAAAATCCTCCCAGAGGGTGACCCAGCCCATTGAGGTCACAAAGCACAAGAGAGGTGTGAATTCCTCTTTTTTTTAATCGTCTTCTGCCCATTGTGCGTTGTGGTAGAGTTGTGCTGCAGAAGATCCGTCCCAGGCTGGGGTTTGTTGCTCTTTGGATGAATAAAGCAAGGGATTCACAATACTGTACGGGCGACTTTTTAAGACCTGTGGACTTCAATTCCCAGAATTCCCCAGCCAGCCATGCTGGCTGGGGAATTCTGGGAGTTGAAGTCCACACGTCCTCAAGTGGCCCCCCAAAATTGGTACCCGTGAAATTCCAGACAGGTGTGGACTTCCAGGTGTGCAACCAGGAAAAAGAAGGAAAAAAACCCACAACTGGGCATAGGGCAGATTCTGTAAAATAATAATAATAATAATAATAATAATAATAATAATAATAATAATAATAATAATAATAAATAATAATAATAATAATAATAATAATAATAATAATAATAATAATAATAATAATAATAATGGGGTCATTAATCCCGAAGGAGGGGGGAAATACCTCAATCACCTTCCCCCACCCCCAAACCAGCTTTAGAGAATTCTCAAATCCCGCAGAATCGACAAATTAAAACTCGACGGGCCAAAGTGGGCTTAACTTTACCAAAGAGACTTTAATCACACCGTGGACTTTTTTTTTTTTAATAAGGGTGAAGGGAGAAGAAAGTGGGTTTGTCAAAGGACGGGCAGGTTTTGTTACGAGTGGATTCTTTTTGACCCTCTAAAATATCTCCGTTGTGACCCAAGGCGATGCTCGGTTGTGTTCCTTGCTCCCTGGGGTGCGTTGCGTGTTTGTGAAGCTAAGGTCGGTTGCTGAACTTTGCCTGCAGAAGTTGCGGCGGCTCCCAACACTTGAGGTGTTCTGTTTTTGTTTTATTAAAGAAAGAGACAGGATAAGCCATTCATCTGGAACGGTTTAGGTCTCCCGCTTGAGCAGCGGGTTGGACTAGATGGCCTCCAGGGTCCCTTCCAACTCTGGTTATTCCACTCCCAAAACTTGGCTCCAAAGGACAGTCTGCACTCCTCTGGAGAAGCCGCTTTCTCAAAACCAGGTGCGTTTCCTGTTTTCTTCGCAACTCAGCCGGGTTTCCGGTTGCCACCACACAACCGAGTTGTGTAACCCGGTGCAACAACTGGGCCTGCGAAGGGATGAACAAGCCGCCTTCCCAGGGGTGAGTAGCCTGCCCGTTAATCTCGGAAACCAGCATGCCTGGCTGGGGAAGTTTAAATGGGTTGTGTAGCCTTGGAAGATAGTGGACTTCACCTCTCTATATACAGGTGGCACACATGACACACTATATGAATACAGCAAACCCCGCTCCCTTCTAATACTGATGATGCAACCTAGACGGAGAAGGAAATGTCTGCAACAAAAGAGCCAAGCTCAGAGAGCACCAAGGACCCCCGCAGTTTTCCTCCTCACAAAACTCAACTCTTCTAGCACTGATGATGTTACCAGGTTGGGTAATGAAACGTCTGCAAGGAAACAGCCAGCCTCAAAGAGCAATACCCCATAGTCGTCCGTCCTTCCTCCTTCACCATCACTTCCTCCGCCTCTTTCTTCTTCTCTTCCTCCTGCTCCTTTTATCTTCCTCCTTCCACTCCACTGTCTTCTAGCACTGATGATGTTACCTAGTTGGGTCATGAAACGTCTGCAAGAAAACCAAGCTCAAGAGAGCGCCAAGGACCCCACACAGTCCTCCTCAAGCCCCACTCCCTTCTTGCACTGATGATGTTACCTAGTTGGCTCATGAAACGTCCTCAAGAAAACAGCCAGCCTCAAAAGAGCACCAAGAACCTCACAGTCCTCCTCCATTCCTCAAACCCCGCTCCCTTCTGGCACTGATGAGGTTACCTAGTTGGGGAATGAAACGTCCACAAGGAAACAACCAAGCTCAGAGAGCATCAAGGAATCCTTTTGTGAGTCTCGGTGCTTTGAGCTTGTTTCCTTGCGGACGTTTCGTTCCCCAGCTAGGTAATCTCATCAGCGCTTCCGTTGGGGTCTCTTCCGTTGGTCTATTAAACTTCTAAGTTTTTCTTTTTAAAAATTTAAAAAAAAAAAAGGCCGCACGTTGAATGGTTTTGGAATTAATACAAGGACTGGGTTTTATCCCTCGCCCTCCCTTACAAAACAATGGACCGGGCTTTGGAGATTTTGAAATTAAATGCTTTGGAAGCTGGTTTCAGGCCAGGCGCGCCATTACAAAAATAATGAGCTGCTGAAATTCACAGCGTGGAAGGAGAGAAAGTGGAATTTTGTTATTTCCTTCCTTCCTGGCCTTTCTGCTTGGTTTCTCCAAGTGTTTTTTCTCTTTTCTGACGCAACCAGAGCAATGGCATTTTGAGTCGGAGCCATAATCATTTTAGTGTAATGGTTTCTGCGGAAATCTACCCAAGCTTTGCTGTGTTTCCAGCTACGCCTAACATCAAGTTAACCTGGCCTCTTCCTGATTGGCTAGGACGTCTCCCAGAATTCTTAGCTAGCCATGGGGCAGAAAATAACCAGGAATTCTGGGAAATATACTCCCAGAACATCCCTGCAATTGATTGGAGAAGACGACCGTAAGCGCCATGTCAATACCCGCCTCGAGCTGAAGATGCCCTGCTAGCTGTTTACGGTTAGTGCTCGACTTACGACTACAGTTGAACCAAACATTTCTGCTGTTAAGCGATAGAACTTGGAAACTTGTACGCCGCTTCACGGTACTTTTACGGCCCTCTCTAAAGCGGTTTACAAAGTCAGCTTCTTGCCCCCAACAATCTGGGTCCTCATTTTACCGACCTCGGAAGGCTGAGTCAATCTTGAGCCGGTCAGGATTGAACTGTCAGTCGACAGAGTCAGCCTGTAATGCTGCAATCCCTGCGCGGCTCAGAAAGTCATTGAGGCCACTTGGAGGTTTATCTGTTCTCTGAGGGGTCACCTGTATAGCGCAAAGGGGTGTGGAGCCTTCTTGGAACTGCTTAAAAAGGACCGTATTGAAAACCTGTAAACCGCTGGTTTAAAAGAGAGGTCAAAGAGGCCACCTAGGTTAATATTAGCAGATTAACAGAGTTGGAAGGGACCTTGGAGGTCTTCTAGTCCAACCCCCTGCTCAAGGGGACCCTATACCATTTCAGATAGGTGGCTGTCCAGTCTCTTCTTGAAAACCTCCAGTGATGGACACCCACAACTTCTGGTGGGAAGCTGTTCCACTGGTTAATTATTGTTTTCCCTGTGAGCAAATTTTAATTCCAGATGGCTTTTCTCCTTGATTAGTTTCCATCCGTTGCTTCTTGTTCTACCCTTGGGTGCTTTGGGGAAAAGATTGATCCTCTCTTTTTGGGGGGCAGCCCCTCAAATACTGGAAGACTGCTATCCTGTCACTCCAGTCCTCCTTTCCACTAGATTAGACCTATCCAATTCCTGCAACCGTTCTTTATATATGATTTATTCTCCAGTCCTCTAATCACCCTGGTTGCTCTTCTCCGCACTCTTTCTAGAATCTCAACATCTTTTTCATAATGGGACCAAAAACTGCGGCATTCTAGGTGTGACCTTACTCAGGCTTTACGTCTCAACCAAGTGGGGGATGGAAGTACACCACCACGCATCTCCTGTTTCCAACATGGTCCTTTCAGCAGTTCCACCCTCAGGGCACAGGTAAACCAAGTGGCCTCAAGGACTCTCTGAGAGACTACCAATGACCAGATGACTGCGAGGACCGCAAATCCTTCCATCCACCACCATTTAGTCAGAATCGAAGCTTCTTGGATGAGAAGATGAAAAGTCTTCAAGGAAAAAACAACAACCAAGAAAGGCCAGTTGCCTCTTGGAAAGAAAAAGAAAAATTCACCTTTGGGACTTGTAATATTTTCCAACCACTCTCCACCTCCAGCATTGTGCAGAGCATAATAAGAGTGATTGGTAGGTAGTGCTTCTGCCCAGCAGCTGCTACCCGGTGGGAGGGAGAAGAAAAGAGGAACTTAAATTATCCACCATAAAACTGTAAGGATAAAACTCTGCACAAATTTCATCCTTGTAGATAAAAGAGTTCGATCATCTGGTTGCGACAAATTACACGGGCCTATTTTTTTCTGCCAACTCAGCCCTGGAGGAATGCAGATTAAAGAGACTGACGAAAACCCTTTGAGAGTTAGGGCCCTCCTACCTCCTCCACCAGGGAGAAAGCATCCATCACTAAGAGGACATCTGTAGACATCATAAGTTCTTGATTTAGGCCAGACATGCTCACCACGGTCCCAGCTGTTGAAGTTCTCCACCGGTTTGGTGGTCTTCTAGCTGAGCTTTGACCTTTGGGTTTCTTCAGATAGCCATGCCACAAGGAGCTGGCTTGTGGGACCCCTCGAGAGACCTAACGGGCAGGAATTCTGAAGTTTTGGATTCCCTTCATCCCACATGTGCAATAGTTAGTGTGGAGGAAACACCCAGTGCTTCTTCACGCAAGGTCAAGCAATCTTAGGGGGTAGGTCTTCCAAAACCACATGTCCATCTCCCTTTCCATCTCCTGCCTGGACATAAAAGTCCTTCTCAATTAAAGCTTGGCTCCAGATGATGATGTCACGTTGGTTTCTTGACAGCTGAGGTGTCCACTCAACCTCCTCCTGGCGTCTGTTGGGACCTTCTCAATGGGATGGCTGACTTGAATCTATCCCTCCAGATGGGAGTAGAAATATAGGTACAGAGGTGGTATATTCAGCCAGTGCTGACCAGTTCTGGAGAACCGGTAGTGGGAGTTTTGAGTAGTTCAGAGAACCGGCCAATCCCACCTCTGACTGGCCCCACCAACCCCCATCTCTTCTCTCTGCCTCCCATCGAGTCCCAGCTGATCGGCTGGGTCTCCTTTGGTTGCCCTGCACAGGAGAACGGAGCTGGAAAGCAGGTTAGTGGGGGGGGGAGGGAAGGGGGATTTTGCAGTATATCCTTCCCTTGTCCCGCCCACCAAGCCACACCCACCAAGCCACGCCCACAGAACCAGTAGTAAAAAAATAATTGAATCCCACCACTGTACAAGTAGTCCTTGATTTACAACCATTCACTTAGTGACTGTTCAACCATTGCAACGGAACTGAGAAAAGTTTATACGCACACACATTGTTATGCTATATATTAAAAGCAAACAAATGAGTTACTTATAATAATAAAAGTGGCAATTTAAAAATCTAATCAATAAATTTATTAGAAAGAAATCTAGATAAAGTGAGCCAGAATAGGATGCGAGTACAGATAGTGAAATTTTAGGAAAATAATTAAACCTGCTAGAAAAGTAGAGAACTAAATGATTTTTTTTGAAAAAAAAAGGATTAAAACTACTGAGGTCTCCTCCACCTCACTCTCCCTCCAGCTAAGCTATGCAAAACTTAGCATAGGCAGTTCTCAACTTACAACTGCAATTGAGGCCAATGTTTCCGTTGCTAAGTGAGGCACCAAGTTTTTTGTCCCATTTTACGACCTTTCTTGCCATGGTTGTTAACCGAATCACTGCAGTTAAGTTAGTAACACGGCCATTAAGTGAATCGGGCTTCTGCATTGAGTTTGCTTATTGGACAGTCGCCATAGTGACCTGATCCTGGGACCCTGCAAAACCATCGTAAATATGAGTCAGTTGCCAAGCATTTTGATCCCGGGGATGGTGCAATGGTCATAAGTGTGAAACACGGTCATAAGTCACTTTTCTCATTGCCGTTATAACTTCAAGTGGTCACTAAACAAGTGCTGTATGTTGAGGAGTATCTATAATGCTTAAAAATAAAAAGTCCAGGGAATAAAATCCTGCAAATGTGAGGTGCTGCAACCCCCTTATAGCAGGGGTCTCCAACCATGGCAACTTTAAGCCTGGCGGACTTCAACTCCCAGAATTCCCCAGCCAGCTGGCTGGGGAATTCTGGGAGTTGAAGTCCGCCAGGCTTAAAGTTGCCAAGGTTGGAGACCCCTGCATATAGAAAGTTTCCATGCGCTTTTTGTGTGTGTGTGAGAGAGAGAAAATAGATGTTGTAGGGTGCACAACAGGGAGTGCAAGGGAAATTCAGTAGGAGCTGGCTGAGGCCCTTTGCAAACTTGGCTACCTTGGCTGGCTTCAGACAACTCGTCAAACCTGGTCCCTGCCAAGCCAACCCGCAACCCCATTCGCATGCCTTGCAGGGCCCCCCAAACGATCAGCTCCTCCACAGCTGAAGGGGGTGGGGGAACCCCGTGTTCCCTGCTCGCTCGCCCTACCTACTCAGGATCGAAGCCCTTTCTTTTTTCCTAGCGAGTCGTCTGAATGCGAAAAGGGACTCCAAGCCTTTGGGGAGAGATTGCAGGACTGTTCTTAGCAGGGAGAAGGAAAGGAAGGAAGCGGTTAGGGAAACGGGGGAGCTTTGGGGGGCTGCGGCTAGGGCCCTATGAAGGGGGTCTCGGGGAACGGAGAGCCCTGGGGGAGGGGGAGATGGATGGGGGCGGGGAGGCTGCGAAACTTTGAGGAGAGAGAAAAGATGCACTTTCCGAGGCTGGAGACTTGGGGGCTGCGAAGGGGAGGGGGGGCGAGGAAGCAAGGATGACCGGGAAAGGAGGAGGACGGGGGTTTCTCCGCCAGGCGGCCGAGCCCAGCGCGCCCCTCCCGCGGTCATCACCGCCGCCGCCGCCGCCGCCGCCTCCGTCCGTCCCCTGGAGTCCGCCCTCCCGGATGATGTCAGCCTGCTCGGCCCGGTGGCTGCAGCCCCCTCCTCCCTGGGGAGGCGGAGGGAGGCGGCATGGCCCGGCTTCGGCCCGGCCGGAGGAGGAGGCGGCGGCGGCGGCGGCCCGGTCCCCCTGCGGCTGGAAGCTGCGCCCGGGCCCGCGCCGCACTGGTTGGCGGTGCTGATGGTGCTGCTGCCGGACGAAGCGGACGAAGAAGACGAGGAGGAGGAGGAGGAGGACGGCGGGCAGCAGCAGCAGCAGCACGGCGGCCAGGCCGGCCGTCGGAGGCAGCAGCAGCGGCGGCGGAGGAGGAGGAGGCGGCGGCTGCGGGCGGCGGGCGCTCCAGCCGACGGGCTGCTCCCAGGGGACCCGCGGCGGCGGCTGCTGCTGCTGCTCCTGCCGGCTAATGGGGGGGAGGAGGAGGAGGAGGAGGAGGAAGAAGCCCCGGTCCGCGCTCCGACCTGCCCGCGGCTCCGGTAAAGTCCGCAGCCGTTGAGACGAGGGAGGAAAGGAGGGAGGGAGGGAGGGGAGACCCCAGCCCCGTCCCCCCGCCCCGCGCGCTCTGGCAGACCCCCGCCCCAACTTTCCCTCCCCCTCCATCCCTCTCTCCTCCCCCGCTCCTCCATCCCACCCATCCCGGCTTGGACGCTCGCTCACCTGCGGCGGACCGGTGGGGTCTGCTTCCCGGGCGCGCTCCGCTCCGGTGGTCCCTGTGGCCCCGGGGGCAGACCTGCCTGCTAGCCCGCTGCTTGCCTCGCCTGCCGCTCGCCGGCCTCCTCCTTCCCTCCTCCTCCTCCTCCTCCTCCTCCGGCCCCCGCCCTTCCCCCACCCCTCCCTCTCCCCCTCCCTCCCTCCCCGGGGGCTTCTTACTCTCTGATTCCTCCATCCTTCCCCCGCCGAGGCGTCCCCACCCAGAGCTCGCCTCCCGCCTGCCTGCCCCGCCGCCGCCGGCAAGCCAGCAAAGCATCCCCGAGCCCCGATTGTCACCCCGACACCTCGTGGCGGCGGGAGCAGCAGCAGCGGCGGCGGCGGCGGGGCAGGTGGTGGCTCGAGGGCAGCCCCCTTTCTTCCCGCCCCCAGGTTGGGCTGGGGGGTCTCGGCCGGCGCTCAGCCTCTGCCGCCCCCTCCCCTCCAGCCCCCGGGGTCCTCCCGTCAGCGTCGGAGAACTGCCGGCCCCGGAAAGCCAGGAGACCCCAAACTTTCTTCCGAGCGTCCCCTTCCCCAACAAGCCCCTCGCTTGGGGGCTGGGATTGTTTTGGTTGGAGGACGGCAGGCGCGCGCCCACCCGACACACACACACACACACGCACACAAATACAAATACACACCCCTCCCGACGCTCGCTAAAAAGCAGTTTTGATGTTCTCCATCCAGGAGAGCCTGGCCAGAGGGGGGCTGACCATGAAAGAAGAGCCCCTGACCGGAGGAGGTGGTGGACTCTCGGCGGTCAGGTCTTGGATGCAAACCACTGGCGTCCTGGATGCCCACACGGCTCTGCAAAGGTAGGACGCAAGAGACGACCCCCCTCGCCCCCCCCCCACTCCCCAAACCCTTATCCTTTTGAACTCCAGCCGGCGACCCCGTTCCCTCTCTCTCTCTCCTTGCCTCAGTTTCCCCTCTGGTTTAGGCACCCGCGCGCGGAGCTTTTGACTGCCTCCTCCTGCGGGAGATGGGAGCTGTAGTCAGGGCAGGAGAGGGCACCTCCCCCTCCATTAAACACCCCCCTCAAAATTACCAAAGGGCTGCTCTGCTTCGGGGTTAGAACCTGGTCTTGGAAGTGGCAGAAGAAAAAAAACCAGGAAGGTTGATTTGCTAAGCGATGCAGAACTTAGAACATAGAATAACAGAGTTGGAAGGGACCTTGGAGGTCTTCTAGTCCAGCTCCCTTGCTTGAGCAGGGGACGCTTGCTTGAATGGGCGCAAAGAGTGGGACTGGGATTGGGTTGTTGTGAGGGTCAGCACTCTCGGTGGGGGCCGTGTCCCAGGCATTTGGGCTAAGCAGCTGACACCCACCCCACCCCCGAAATACTCAAGTGGGTAAGCAGAGATTCCCCCTTTGTTGGTGCTCCTCCCAAGACCACCAGGTCCTCCGTGAAAGTCCCTGCAGGAGATGACAACCGTTGTGCGAAGAAGATGACTCCGAGGTGGCTGATGTGAGGTTTCTTTCGGGTGATTTGGAAAATGTTCCTTGAAAGTAAAATAACACTTCTGGGTGGAAAACCCAGAAAGAATTCAGGCTGAGTTCTCTTTTAGTGACACCCATCCCTGGCATTTTTTTTCCCCAACTTTCCAGCTATCTTCTCAACTTCCTTTTTAAAGAAAGATAGATAGATAGATAGATAGATAGATAGATAGATAGATAGATAGATAGATAGATAGATAGATAGATAGATAGATAGATAGATAGATAGATAGATAGATATGGATGGACGGACAGACAGACAGACAAAATTCTGTAGCTTTAACCATCTTTCTGGTTCTCAAAACAGCGAAAGGATCTCTGTATATATTTATATTTTTCTTTGTTGTTGGACTTGCCCGCATCACAAATCCACCTCCCTTTCGGTCTTTGCTTTCTATCTGCCTCTTCCTGCTTGTCAATAAACAGGGGGGTTGTATGCATGATTTCTCCCAGGGCTTGGCGGGCAGGAGAGTTCGCTCCTTTGGATTCGGATTGATTTTCTATCGATCGCAAATGTCCCCTGACCTTTGACATCCAATCTTGCTTGGCACGGAGTTCAGCTTGGTTAAACAAAGGAAATCGGAATTAGGTTGCATAGCTAATGAATGAGGGGGGGGAGGAAGAGAGAGAAAGATGAGTCCCCCCCCCTCCCAATCCATTCCCCCCCCAACCCCTAAGATTCCCACAGAATTGGATCTTGGCATCTGCCAGTTAATAGAATATCAGAGTTGGAAGGGACCTTGGAGGTCGTCTAGTCCAACCTCCCGCTCAAACAGGAGACCCTACACCATTTGAGACAAGCGGCTGTCCAATCTCTTCTTAAAAGCCTCCAGTGATGGAGCACCCACAACTTCTGGTGGCAGGCCCTTCCACTGGTTAAATGTTCTCACTGTCAGTAAATTTCTCCTTAGTTCTAAGTTGCTTCTCTCCTTGATTAATTTCCATCTATTGCTTCCTGTCCTGCCTTCGGGTACTTTTGGGGAATAGCTTGACCCCGACTTCTTTGGGGCAGCCCCTCCAATATGGGAAGATGACTATCATGTCTCCCAAGTCCACAGCTTCATCGCCTTGCTGCCAGCCTTCCCCGTTGGTTTGAGCTTGAGGATGGGATACCAGGCCTGTGTCCTCCTTTGGCCAACGCGCACCGCCTGAAGACGATGCCCCGTGAAGGAATCCTGCAACACAATTTGTAAATTCACTGGCGCTTCCTCATTGTCCAACCGTTCTATAATTGACCCAATTCTTTCAGCGCTCTCTTTCCTGCGCCACGCACAAATATTTCAAGCCTTTCTGCGGCCCTACAGATTCATCTTTAAGTTAAACGTTCGGTACAGCTTTATAAGGCCTTGGTAAGACCACACCTGGAATGTTGCACCCAGTTTTGGTGGCCACAATATAAAAAAAGATGTGGAGACTCTGGAAAGAGTGCAGAGAAGAGCCACAAAGAGGATTAGGGGGCTGGAGGCTAAAACATATGAAGAACAGTAGCAGGAACTGGGTATGTCTAGTCTAATGAAAAGAAGGACTAGGGGAGACATGATAGCAGTCTTCCAGTATTTGAGGGGCTCCCACAAAGACGAAGAGTTCAAACTTTTTTCCAAAGCACCAGAAGGGAAGACAAGAAACAATGGATGGAAACTAATCAAGGAGAGAAGCAACCTAGAACTAAGGAGAAATTTCAGTTAGAAGAATTAACCAGTGCAAGGACTTGTCTCCGGAAGTTGTAGATGCTCCGCCACTGGATGTTTGTGAAAAGAGATTGGACAACCATTTGTCTGAAATGGCATAGGGTCTCCTGCTTGAGGAGTGGGCTGGACTAGAAGACCTCTAATGTCCCTTCAAACTCTGTTATTCTGTAACCATATAAGGTAGTAGGTAATGAGAAAAAAATTAGAGGCCATCACTATCATGCAGGATAGGGATCGGAGGAGGAGGAGGAGAAGAAGAAGAAGAAGAAGAAGAAGAAGAAGAAGAAGAAGAAGAAGAAGAAGAAGAAGAAGAAGAAGAAGAAGAAGAAGAAGAAGAAGAAGTTGTTCACTCTTGTGATTCTATGGACCAGGTCTCTCGACCTTTTCCAATCTTGTGCTGCTTCTCTTGAGTTCTTGCAAAAGATTATTCCCCTCTTTTTCTATATTTTCTGCAGACCATCCACTCCAGAGCTGCCTTGTGCCATCAGGTTGAGTGCAGAGCAAAATGTCTCCTTTAAACCCCCAAAGCCGTAAAGTTTTGATGGTAGTCTGATCTTCAATCATGGCTAGCCAAGAGGCTGGGAGGGTTCGCCCGAGGCGACCTATCCCGTCGTTGGAGATTTAATCCGGTTCTCCTTTCAGCGTGCAACAGGTTTCTAGATTGCGGTTCAGGTCTCTGAGCCAGGCAGGGCTAGGCTGCTCCAGCCGAGTCCTCCAAAGGCATTATGTATGTAGATCCGGCTTTGTGGATGACAGTCGGTCAAGGAGCGCTGAAAGAAAATGCATTTAGCCATCACTGGATCAGGCCATAAGTGAAGAGAGTGTCCTAAAAGAATAGAGGTAGAGGCCCCACCGGGCTCAGGAAATCGACATCGCAACAAGTGGAACAGGATTTAGCCCTTTTTAATCTGGCTTTGAAGATGACTTCTTTTTTGGGGGGGGAGGGAGAAAGACCTTGGGAAAGGTGGAAGCAGAAGGGGACCGCAGAGGATGAAATGGTTTCTGCCGTGTTTCTCTGGAGTCTAGGCAGTGGTGGCAATATTTCCCTTTTTCCAGTTTTTGCTCCGGAGCAAAGCTTTCCAATTGCTAAGTGAAATCCGACTTTCCAAGGAGTCACTCTGGAAAAAGACAGCGGTGGGTCATTACAAGCATCCACATTTTTGAAATATTCCTCATTCTTGTTTGAACCATCTGGGCTGAATTCATTCAGAAAGAAGCCTTGCTGTCTTAAATTTTTTTCTTTCTTTTTTTAAAAGTCTGCCTGCCTGCTTCTCTCTCTCGTCTGTCTGTCTATCTGTCTGTCTATCTATCTACCTACCTACCTACCTATCATCTATATCCATCTCTCTACCTCTTACCTACCTACCTACCTACCTACCTACCTACCTATTCTTCCGTCCATCCATGTGTCCGTCCATCCATCCATCCATCCATCCATCTCTCATCTGTTTCTCTCTCTCTGTGTTTGTCTCATCTCTCTCTTTGTATCATCTCTCTCTATCTCTATCATCTATCTATCTATGCTATCTCTATCTATCTATCTATCTATCTATCTCTCCTCTATCTATCTATCTATCTATCTATCTATCTCATCTATCTATCTATCTATCTATCTATCATCTATATCCATCTCTTTACCTCTTACCTACCTACCTATTCTTCCGTCCATCCATGTGTCTGTCCATCCATCCATCTATCATCTGTTTCTCTCTGTGTGTGTTTGTCTCATCTCTCTCTCTCTCTCTCTATTATTTAACTATCTCTGCATCTATCTATCTATCTATCTATCTATCTATCTATCTATCTATCTATCTATCTATCTATCTATCTATCTATCTATCATCTATATCCATCTCTCTACCTCTTCCTACTATCTATCTATCTATCTATCTCCATCTATCTATCTATCTATCTATCTATCTATCTATCTATCTCTCTATATCCATCTCTCTACCTCTTCTACTCTACCTACCTATCCACCCATCCATCCACCCATCTTCTATCTATCATCTGTTTCTGTGTGTGTACATGTTTGTCTCATTCCTCTATCATCTCTCTCTATCTCTATCATCTATCTATCTCTGTCTGTCTCTCTATCATATCTATCTCTGCCTCTATCTATCTATCTATCTATCTATCTATCTATCTATCTATCTATCTATCTATCTATCTATCTATCTGTCTATCATCTCTCAACATCTTGTGCCAAGCAGAAGGGAAATCACCTCTTTCCCCCATAAATTATATTCTTGCCCTTCTCTTTCATGGAACCTGAGTTCCACACTCCATAATCTTTCCTAGATTTATCTAATTGGAATAAGTCCAACTTTCATTCTTTCCAGTTCAGACTTACGTCATCTAACTACTTATTTTCTTTCCTTCTATCTGTCTCTCTTTCAGTTCTGGGGTCTGCATTTTTTGTCCACCAGTGAATTGAGAAATGGGTAGATGGGTGCTTCGGTTGTAGAATTAATAATGTTCCCCAGCAAAGCCTTGCTGAATTTGCAGATTGAGAAATATCACCATACACTGAACTTTCTTTGAAAGCCAGATTGGTTGTCATTATTGTTGAGTCACTATGTTGCGTCCAACTCTTCGTGACACCATGGACTACAGCATGTCAAGCCCCCTTGTCTTCCACTGTCTCCCAGAGTTTGCCCAAATTCATGTTCGTTGGGTCCACAACACTATCAGAATAACAGAATAGAATAACAGAGTTGGAAGGGACCTTGGAGGTCATCTAGTCCAACCCCCTGCTCAAGCAGGAGACCCTATAACCCTTTCAGACAAATGGTTGTTCCATCTCTTTTTAAAAAATCACAATTTCTGGAGGCAAGTTATTCCACTGAAGCTGTTCTGCTTTCTCCCTGTTGCTCATCACCGTCTTGTCATTTTGTCCCATTAATGGACGAATTGCTTCCTTGACTTTTTCTCTTGTTTTTCACATGTTGGAAGAAGTTTCGGGATTTATTTATTTATTTTTGTTATTTTTAACTTTTGTTGCAAGCCTTAGTTCATTATGCACCTTAGCTTTCCTGACTTCATCTTTGCAGGCTTGGGCTGTTTGCTGATATTCTGCCTTTTTCCACTTGTCCTTTTTTGGTGGCCATGCTGGTTTCCACTATCTAACCATCTCATCCTCTGCTGTCCCCTTCTCCTTTCGCCGTTCATCTTTCCTCAAAGATACTCAAAGCAGCCTTCGACAGTTGCAATCCAGAAAAAAATTCCTAATGAACGCTTGGATATCTCTGCCCTGGTGTGTTGGACCCCAGGCTGCCCACCTTCCTGTGCCTATAATGTTTAACATCTGAATTCCAATTCAGGGGAAATTTAGCAAGTCTGCTCTGGATTTATTTTATTTTTTATTTTATGTATTTATTTGTTGAGCATGTATTAGATAATAGATATTAGTATAAACACGATTATTATTAATACAAGAAATGTATTTAAAGGGAACATTAGGACAGGGACGGTAGGCACGATGGTGCACTTATGCACACCCCTTACAGACCTCTTAGGAATGGGGTGAAGTCAACAGGAGACAGTCTAAGGTTAAAGTTTTTGGGGTTTGGGGAAGAAACCACCGAGCCAGGTAGTGCATTCCAGGCATTGACCACTCTGTTGCTGAAGTCGTATTTCCTGCAATCGAGTTTGGAGCGGTTTACCTTGAGTCTCTATCTATTGTATGCTCGTGCATTGTTGTAGTTGACGCTGAAGTAGTCATTGACGGGTAGGACATTGCAATGGATAATTTTGTGTACTATGCTTAGGTCGGACTGAAGGCAGCGTAGTTCTAAGTTAAAAAATTAAGCCTAAAATTTCAAGTCTGGTGGCATTAGGTATTCTGTTGCGAGTAGAGGAGTGGAGGACTCCTCTCGTGAAATATCTCTGGACTCTCTCGACTGTGTTAATGTCCGATTTGCAATGTGGGTGCCAGACACAGGATGGCAGAAAGTGGGAGCTGCTCCATTCAGAGTTAATATTTCTTTCTCTTCAAGCTGTGCCTTGCGTTCGTTCCCCTTGCAACCGACAGCAGCGCTAAGCAGAGCTGATAAATAGAAATAAATAATAATTTAATCAGCCGCCAACGCTCAGATCCAAGCCCAACACAAACATTCAATGACACATTGGTGCATGCATTTGAATAAAAAGGTTTTTGCTCATGTCAAGAAGATTTGGGCGGTTGAAATCCAGCAACATAAACGGCGGGAATTGCATGGGATTTATTTATTTTTAATTCAGTGGCCAGATGAGTGAATTCACTCACTTTGAGTTTGAGGCTGAATTGTCAGCCACAATTGCTCAGCCTCTCCCAGGCAGATCTGGGACCATTCCTGCTTCTATAAAGAAGGACTCCAATATTTGTTAAGCGACAACATTCATTTATGGCGTGAAAATATGGAAAAAAGCTCAAACTGTGCAAGGTTTGGGGAGGGCGATCGGACCTGAATACACGGAGTCCTCGACTTACAACCACAACTGATCCCAAAATTTCTGTCACTAAGTGAGACTTCTACTAAGCTATTTTTTGCCCCATTGTATAATCTTCCTTGCCACCGTTGTTAACTGAATCACTGCAGTTGTTACATTAGTAATACGGTTGTTAAGTGAATCCAGCTTCCCCATTGACTTTGCTCGTCAGAAGGTACAAAAGGAAGATCACGTGACCCCCCCAGGACACTGCGACTGTCATAACTATGAGTCAGTTGCCAAGTGGCTGAATTTTGATCACGTGACCATGGGGATGCCCCAACGGTCGTTAAGTGTGAAAAACGGTCCTAAGTCACTTTTTTTCAGTGCCATGGTAACTTCGAATGGTCACTAAACGAATTGCTGTAAGTCGAGGGCTCCCTATAGTCTTGAATCTCGGTGTCCTGACTACCTAAGAAAAGCAAAAGAACCTCTTCTGAAGGAGGTGAACAAGAGAAACCTCCTGAAAACAACGCGATTGAAAGCAGAATGTCGAAAGGAAACAATTGAGCATCCAGTTTCCGACTGGAAAAAGATTATTTGCACGCAGACCCCAGCTTGCTGTGGATGATGGTGGTTGGGGGAAATTACAATCTCACTGACCCCCCAATGAAGCCAGGCGAATTACTCTCTCTGTGTGTGCATGTGCTGGAGGGGACCTCGGAGGTCTTCTAGTCCAACCCCCGGCTCAGGCAGGAGAAGCGATACCATTTCAGACAAGTGTCTGTCCAGTCTCTTAAAAACCTCCAGCGATGGAGCACCTACAACTTTCTGGTGGCAAGCAGTTCCACTGGTTAATTGTCCTCACTGTTTGGAAGTTTCTCCTTAGTTATAGGTTGCTTCTTGGTGAGCTTTCCACCCGTTGCTTCTTGTCCTGCCTTCTGGTGCTTTGGAGAATAGCTTGACTCCCTCTTCTTTGGGGCAGCCCCTGAGATATTGGAAGACTGCTATCATGTCCCCCCTATAGTCCTTCCAACCTGGTGATAGCACAGAGTTGAGGAGCTAATAGTGACAACGTTTTGACTCAGGATGTCGGATTCTTAAAACTTAGAACAATAAAATCATAGAATATAGGGCTATAAGGGACCTTGGAGATCAGTGGGGAAGCCAAATTCCTTAACCGCTTCATGTTACCGACTTAACAACTGCAGCGATTCAATCAATCAATCAGAAAAAAAAAGCTGAAAGGGATGCCGGAGGTCTTCTAGTCCAGCCCCTGCTCAAACAGGAGACCCTCACTGTTCTGCACTGTTCTTAAAAGCTTCTAACGATGGAGCATCCACAACTTCTGGTGACCAGGAGTCCCACTGGTTAATTGTCCTCACTGTTAGGAAGTTTTCTCCTTGATTCAAGGTTGCTTCTCTCCTAGATTAGTTTCCATCCATCGCTTCTTGTCCTGCCTTCTGGTGGTTTGGAGCATAGCCTGAAACACCCCCACCACACACCCCTCTTCTTGGGGGGCAGCCTCTCAAATACTGCCATTATGTCACACACACACCCCCGTCCTTCTTTCCACCGGAGTAGCCTCCGTACTCCATTCCTGCAATCCTTCTTCATTCGTTTTATGACGCTCCTGGCCACGGGGGTTTTCCGGCGGTGGGTCCAAAGCAGGGCCTGAGGTGCCTTTCCTGTAACAGCCCAGGCCCTGGTCTGCTTTGCTAGGAAATGCGCTGATTCCTTTGAATTATTAATGGAAGCCTCTCCAGCGTCGGGGACTGGAGGAGCCCCCCCACCCCCCACCCCGCCCCCAATCTGCAGGCCGCCCCTCCTCCCTCATTCTTGGGGCCTTTGGGGAAATGGAGATAGAATTAAATGCAGGTGCAGGAAAGGGAAGCTGAAGTTTCTCCCCCTTTTAACCCTTTCCTTTTCTTCGTCTGCGCCCATGCCCCCTCCCCGCTGCCGGAGGGGCTAGGCGTGTGTGTGTGTGTGTGTGTGTGTGTGTGTGTGAAGTGCCCCCACCGACCTCCTCCGCACCCCACCTCAAGTGGGGAACCCAGAACATTTGGAAAAGGAGGAGGGCGGGCAAGTTGGGAAAGAACGGTGGGATTGTGCAATGGAAGGGGCCCTCCCAAGGTCATCTAGTCCGGCCCTCTGGGATGTAGAAAGTCAGTTCTAAGTCATCCCGGAGGGAGGGATGCCAAGTTGGAAGCAGAGAGAGGACATTTGGAGGCCTTGAGTGACAGGGGAGATCCCTTTGGGGGCAGCTCCAAAGACACACACACACACACACACACACACACACACACACACACACAGAGAGAGAGCAATAAAAAACATCCAAAATAGATATACACAGCAGTAGACATACAGGTAGCTCTTGGACTTACAACAATTCATTTAGTGGCTGTTCAAAGTTACACCGGCACTGGAAAAAAAAGGGACTTATGACCATTTTTCACCCCTTACGACCGTTGCAGCATCCCTGTGGTCACAGCAAGCAACTCATATTTATGACGGTCGCAGTGTCTCAGGGTCACGGGACCTTCTGATAGGCACTGGGGAACCCAGGTTCATTTAACAACCGTGTTGCTAACTTAACTGCCCTGATTCGCTTAACGGCGGTGGCCAGAAAGGTGGTAAAATGGGACGAAACTCACTTAACAGCCGTCTCCATGGAAATTCTGGGCTCAGCTGCGGTTGTAAGTCGAGGACTACCTGTGCTATCCACGCAGCGGCTTTCTGCACTGGTAGCTTAACTCTTTAGGAGACACGCAAAGGATCACTGGGTAAATATAAACACAGCTCAGAGATTCCAGAGGAGGCCTTCATGGAAATGTGGTTTCCATTTGATTTCTGGAACAGACTGAAGGAAGATATCTGAGTGGGGTGCGGCGGAGAAGCAGAATGAGAGGGTGAGGGGGGTGGAAACAGGAATGAAAAACTGGAATTAAGTGCGTCTGCCTGCAGCTCCCGAGGGATCAGCAGGTGACCGTAAGCGAGAAACCGGATCCTCGTTGTCGCAGGAGGCTCACAGCTGAAGTGTCATTGGGCTGTTGGCTTTAGGGCTGTGTCTGGTATCATCTTTTGAAAAAGTCAGCAGTAGCAGAAAGCTAAGAGGCAGACAGAGAGAGAGAGAGAGAGAGAGAGAGAGAGAGACAGACAGACAGACAGACAGACAGACAGACAGACAGAGGACTTGAAAATAATCTGTCAGTCTCTGAGACTGGTTTTGCAATGGGTGGAAACTAACCAAGGTGAGAAGCAACCTAGAACTAAGGACAATTAACTCCCTCCTGACAGTGAGGACAATTAACCGGTGGAACGGCTTGCCACCAGAAGTTGTGGGTGCTCCAATACTGGAGGTTTTTAAGAAGAGATCGAACAGCCATTTGTCTGAAATGGTATAAGGTTTCCTGCCTGAGCGAGGGAGTGGGGGGTTGGACTAGAAGACCTCCAAGATCTCTTCTGTTATTCTGTTATTTGCAAAGTGTGGGGCCAATTGGCCAAAGAAAGCTCAGGATCATATTGATTGGAAACATGTGGAAGAGGCCTTCATCCTGCAGTGGGTAGACAATGGCTAAAATGATGATGATGATGATGATGATGATGATGATGATGATGATGATGATGATGATGATGATGAAATGCAAGGTATGATGCACCTGTCATTCATGTCATTTATGCATTTGCTTAATCGAAGGAAGACACTATCCCAGTCTCCGTTGCAACTCCAGGAGACGTACAATAAGTGTGTCTGCCTGTCTGTCTGTCTCAATAACAATTTTATCCAGGAAGGAAGGAAGGAAGGAAGGAAGGAAGGAAGGAAGGAAGGAAGGAAGGAAGGAAGGAAGGAAGGAAGGAAGGAAGGAAGGAAGGAAGGAGGGAGGAAGGAAGGAAGGAAGGAAGGAAGGAAGGAAGGAAGGAAGGAAGGAAGGAAGGAAGGAAGGAAGGAAGGAAGGAAGGAATCAAAAGAAAAAGGAAGGAATCAAAGAAAAAGGAAGGAAGCAAAGAAAAAGGAAGGAAGCAAAGAAAAAGGAAGGGAGGGAGGGATATTTCTGCAACTGGCTGGAAGCACTGAGTTCAGGATGGCTTCCGTTTTCCATAATATGAGATTTCCTACCTGGATCAACCCAGTAATTCTATCATCTCCTGCCAGCTGGGAATCTTGGGACTTGTAGTCAGCAAAGCTGGAGAAAGCTCAGTCGGGGTGGGTTGTGCTGTGTGATGAGAGAAGCCGCCTTTTTACAGTCCTCCATGGTGGCTCCTTCCAAGGATGGTCCAGCACAGCGAACGGCAGTTCTAATGTCAGTCAAAGCAGCATCGCTTCTGATGAGAATTGACACAGGAGGCCGCGAGGAATGAATAAAGTTTGTTTTCCCCGCAGAGGAGATGCCCGTTATTAGTTTCCTTGTAATTTCTGCTTTTTTAAAAAGAGGAAATAGATCCTAAGTTTTCTCCCTTAGGAGAACAAATGTTGGCTCTAGAATTATTCCCAAAAACTATTCCAGGGAAAATTGAGTGATTTCTCCCAATCCTCCAACTGTGAACAGGGAGGCATAAAAACTGGGTGCCGAGTCAGGTAGTTTTCTTGCAGATGTTTCACTACCCAACTAGATAACATCATCAGTGCTAGTAGGGAGTGGGGTTTATAGAGAGAGAGGAGGAGGAGGAGGAGGAGGAGGAGGAGGAGGAGGAGGAGGAGGAGGAGGAGGAGGAGGAGGAGGAGGAGGAGGAGGAGGAGGAGGAAAGAAAACGATTCTGGGTCTTTCGATGCTCTTTGAGCTTGGTAGTTTTCTTGCAGACATTTCATGACCCAACTAGGTAACTTCATCAGTTAGAAAGGAGTGGTGCAGGAGGAGGAGGAGGAGGAGGAGGAAGAGGAGGATTATGGGGTCCTTGGTGCTCTTTGAGCTTGGTTGTTTTCTTGCACCTTTGGCCCAGAAGATCTCTATATCACACCCAATGTGTCAACGCACATTCTGATCCACTTAATTCATTAACATTCTGAAACTTTTCCGTCCAATGTTGACCAAGCCTTTCAGGGACTCAAATAGAGGTAATCCTCAACTTCCAACAGTTCATTTAGTGACCACTCAACAGGACTGAATGTTTTTCATACTTACGAGAACTTTGCAACATCTCCATGATCATGGGATCAAAATTCAGGTGCTTGGCAACTGTTTCATATTTATAATCTTCTGACAAGCTAAGTCAGTGGGGAAGCCAGGTTCACTTAAAAACGTTGTTACTAGTTTAACAATGGCAGTGATTCACTTAAGAACTGTGACAAGAAAGGTCATAAAGTGGGGGGAAATTCACTGAACAACCGTCTCGCTTAGCAGCAGAAATTTGAGGCTCAATTGTGGTCGTAAGTTGAGGACCTCCGTCACTACCGCCCTATTTTCCCTGTTTCTCTCTCTGGATTCTTGTTTCTTAGCTAAACAAATCTTGGAGAAAACAGTGGATGGAAATGTTATTTCCTTGGGGAATTGCGCTAAGAAAGGGAAAGTTTGCCTCACTTTTTGTGTGTGGGTTGCAGATTGGGAAGAAATCTTGTTTTGCATTGTTAAAGAAAAAAAAAAAAGATTTTCTCTAATTATTCTTTCCTTTTTGGACTGAAAGGCCAAACCAGCAAGGAGGATAGAAAGAGAGGAAAAATCAGCCTTCCCTAAGAGATCAGCATGGAAACCACAATTGATTATTTTTAAAGCAATTTATTTTTTAGAACTGTCCAAGAAGTCTTACAGGGAAGCCCAAAATGCCACACCTGGAATACAGGTACTCCTCGACTGATGACTCCAATTGAGCCCAAAATGTATCTTTCTAAGCTAGGCATTCGTTAAGTGAATTTTGCTCCATTTTACCACCTTTCTTGCTACCATTGTTACGTGAATTGTTACAGTTGGTAAGCAGCTGTTAAGTTAGCAACCTGGTTGTCAAGTGAATCTGGTTTTCCCATGGACTTTGCCTATCAGAAGGTAACAGATAACAGATAATCAGAGTTGGAAGAGACCTTGCAGGTCGTCTAGTCCAACCCCCTGCCCAAGCAGGAGACCCTACACTATTTCTGACAAATGGCAGTCACAAAAGGTC
This sequence comes from Notechis scutatus, assembly GCF_049901735.1. Taxonomy (NCBI): domain Eukaryota; kingdom Metazoa; phylum Chordata; class Lepidosauria; order Squamata; family Elapidae; genus Notechis; species Notechis scutatus. The sequence goes on from NC_142012.1 coordinate 171,891, forward strand.
ACAAAAGGGGATCACCTGACCCCCCCCTCCCAGGGACACTGTGACCGTCGTAAATATGAGTCGCTTGCCAAGCATCTGAATTTTGATCATGTGACTATGGAGGGGAATGCTGCAATGGTCGTAAGGGTGAAAAGCGGTCCTATGTCACTTTGTTCAGTGACTTTGAACAGTCACTAAATGAACTGTTGTAAGTTGAGGACTACCTGTATTGCAATCAGTTTTGGTTTGCCATATATCATGGTTGCCATGATATAAAGAAGATGTTTAGAAAGAGTGCAGAGAAGAGCAAAAAGATGATTAGGAGCGTGGAGGCTAAAACATACGAAGAATGGTTGCAGGAATTGGGTTTAATTCTGGTTTAATGAAAATAAAGATTATCGGGGGGACATGGTAGCATCTTCCAAAATTTGAGGGGCTGCCCCAAAGAAGAGGGAGTCAAATTATTCTCCAAAGCACCTGAAGACAGGACAAGAAGCAATGGATGGAAACTAAACAAGGAGAGAAGCAACCTGGAACTAAGGAGAAATTTCCTCACAGTTAGAACAGTTAAACAGTGGAACTCCTTGCCACCAGAAGTTGTGGGTGATCCATCACTGGAGGCTTTTAAAAGGAAATGGACAATCTGGAATGGAATAGGGTCTTCTGCTTGACCTGAGGGTTGGACTAGATGACCTCCAAGGTCTCTTCCAACTCTGTCATTCTGTATTTTGTAAATGTTCAGAAAAGAAGGACTATTGGGGTGATATGATAGCAGTCTTCCAATATTTGAGGGGCTTCCCCAAAGAAGAGAGGTGTTCTCCCAAATACCCAAAGGCAGGACAAGAAGCAATGGATGGGAACTAACCAAGGAGAGAAGCAACCTAGAGGAGTTTCTGACAGTGAAAAAACAATTAGCCAGTGGAACAGCTTGCCACCAGAAGTTGTGACTGCTCCGTCCCTGGAGTTTTTTTTAAAGAAGAGACTGAACAACTGTCAGGGAATTGTGCAGCAGCTGCATGGACGCTGATCCGAACTTGTAGTTGTATATAAATAAATATATTTAACATCTATATTTATATCAGTCAAGATAGGAGCATCATGAGGTAAAATCCACCCAGGAACATCCTCATGAGGTAAATCACTGAATGCGCAGAAGAAAAAGGCGGGAAAGAAGGAAACGCCCCCTTTTGCTCACAGCGACCTATCACAGCGCAGGTTGCCTCAGCTCTCTCCCATCAATCAGCGACAATTGTGTGTTCTGGCAGATTGTACAACTCCACCGATACATTTAAACTATCTTAACAACAACCATTTGTTTGAAATTGTGTAGTGTCTCCTGCTTGAACAGGGGAGGTTGGACTAGAAGACCTCTAAGGTCCCTTCCAACTCTGATATTGCTATTCTGTTATTACTGATAATGTACGGATAATAATAACGACAGAATATTACTATTATTCTGTCATTCTGAAATACATATCTGGAAGTTTGGGTGGTTTCAAAAAAAAGGGGGGAGATGAAAAGGGAGTTTTCAGTTCGTATCAAGGCTCATGCGCCAGTGCAAAACACCTTAATGCATAAAAATGAGGGCCAGTGGAAGAATTCCTGGTTGATTAATCATCTCCCTTTTAACTGATTGACTTAATTTGAATACATTTTCTTATTGCCACTACTTCTGTCGCTTGCTTTGGACCAAAAAAAGAAGAAGACTTCCTTCCTTTCATTCCTCTCTTTTTCTCCTTCCCTCCATCCCTCCCATCTAGTTCCTTCCTTCCTTCTATCCTTCCCTCTTTCCTTCCTTCCATCCATCTATCCCTCTTTTTCTTCTATCCTCCATCCCTCCCATCTATCTCTTGTCCTTTCTTCCTTCTTTCCATCCATCCATCCATTCCTCTTTTTCTCCTATCCATCAACCCTCCATCTCCTTCCCCTTCCTTCCTCTCTTCCCTTCCTTCCTCTTTATCTCCTTCCCTCCATCCCCCATCTTTTCTTCCTTCCTCCATCCCTCTTTTCTCCTACTCTCATCCCTCCCCTATCCCTTCCTTCCTTCTTTCCATCCATCCATCCCTCTTTTCTCCTACCCATCATCCCTCCCATTTCCTTCCCTTCCTCCCTTCTCTTCCTTCCTTCCCTCTTTATCTCTTTCCCTCCATCCCCCATCTATTTCCTTCTTTCCATCTATCCCTCTTTTTCTCCTATCCTCCATCCCTCCCAACTATCTCCTCTTGTCCTTCCTTCCTTCCTTCCTTCCTTCCTTCCTTCCTTCCTTCCTTCCTTCCTTCCCTTCCTTCCTTCCTTCCTTCCATTTATCTATCCATATCCCTCCATCCCTCCCATCTATCTCCTCTCATCCTTCCTTCTACTTCCTTCCTTCCTTCCATCCCTCCCCCTATCTCCTTCCTTCCTTCCATTCATTCATTCATTCATTCATCCCTCCCTCCCATCTATCTCCTCTTCTCCTTCTCTCCTTCCTTCCTCCCTCCCCCTCTCCCTCCTTGAATAATCTGAATAATATTTTATCATGGTTGGTCACACAGTCAGCCAGATGTTTGGACTGGGTTTGGCATTTTTACCCACCAATGGAGTCCTTCCCAAGGACCTGGGATAGGTAGATGTGCTTGTTTGAGTTAACAAAAGGTATGTCATCGGATGTCAGCTGTTCCAAGCCAAACTGCCTTTTGCAATTGACAGGTGGTGAATTTGTCAATGCCGATGGTGTTCAAGGAGTGCTCCAGTTGTTTTTGGGATTGCATCCAAGGCACCTATTATTACTGGTACCACCTTTGCTTGCTTTTGCCACAGTCTCCGAATTTTGTTACCTTCTCCAGTTCTTTCTCTTCTCTTCTGCTGTCTCCTGCTACTGTCACGTCTGTTATCCAGACTTTTGTGTGTGTGTGTGTGTGTGTGTGTGTGTCTTTCTAATCAACAATTGTTAAGTCTGGAGTGTTTTGTGGCAGGAGCTTGTCTGTCTGAATTCTAAAATCCCAGAGGAATTTTATCTTTTTCATTTTTCTTCATCTGTTTTGGGGTCTGTTTCTTGTGTTGCAGTGTTCAGGTTTGAAGACTTTTATAGGCATCAACCTCTCTACAAGTTGGGCTGGTTAACATTTTATTTATTTAATTGTTTAGAAAATTTATATGTAGTCTTTCTAAGATAACGACAGGTAGCCCTTACAAGAGTTCATTTTGTGAGCCTTCAAAGTTACAGCATCCCTGAAAAAAAGTGACTTAGGGCCCGTTTTACACACTTATGACCATTGCAGCATTCCCGTGGGTCACATGTTCAGAATTTGGACGCTTGCCAGCTGACTCATATTTATGACGGTTGCAGTGTCACATGCTCCTCTTATACGACCTTCTGACAAGCAAAGGCAATCGGAAAGCCGGATTCACTTAACAACCAGGTTACTAACTTAATAGCTGCAGTGATTCGCTTAATAACAGTGGCAAGAAAGGTTATCAAATAGGGAAAAATTCATTTAACAACTATCTTGCTTACCCAACATAAATTTTGGGCTCAATTGTGGTTGTAAGTCGAGGACTACCTGTACCAGACCCCAGTTGGGTTTTGGGTTTCCAGACAGCTGTTTCCTACAGCTGGGTCTGTCTCAGGTTTCCTTTAATCTCCTAAAATTTCTCCTTCATTTATGATTCCCGTCCCCCCCTCCAGCCCTCTCACAGATGGGTTTTGCAGATTGGCATTGTACTTTAATTCCCCAAATAAATGAAACCAATGCAGTAAATTTCCTTTATATCTAATATTACCTTTGCCAAGTTGCAAAGCGGCTGAAATTCCTGCTTTTTTCATTTCTGTACAAGTCCAGGTGTCTAAAGTGTTGATTATAGTTCCCAGGAGTTTAAAGCATTTGTTGTCTGGATTGAAATGCTCACAGTGGTCGTTTCCCAACTGGCAGAGATTATTATATCACCAACATGTGCTTTCTTTGCAGAAAATCTGCAGTTCCAGGCTTGACAAATACAGAGCCAGGCCTAAAAATATAACTGTTCATTTAGTGACAATTTAATGACCATTCAAAGTTACAACAGCACTGGAAAAAAAAGTGACTTATGACCATTTTTCATACTTACAACTTGCAGCATCCCCGTGGTCATGTGATCATGGTTGCACTGTCCTGGGATCATGTGACCCCTTTTGTGACTTTCTGACAAGCAAAGGAAGCCATATTCACTCAACAATCATGTCACTAACTTAACAGCTGCAGGGATTCATTTAACAACAATGGCAGGAAAGGTCCTAAAATGGGGCAAAACACATTGGCCAAGTGTGTCGCTTAGCAACACCAATGTCGGGTTCAATTGTAGTCGTAAGGCGAGGACTACCTGTAGATGAAGTTGCATTTGGAGGGAGGGTACAGAGAATTTGTCCTCCTCAAGCTCCCCATGGCAAAGTTGTTAAATGTGGTGTGAATTTTGCCCTCTGCTATAATGGAAGGCACATAATGTTGTGCACCCAAAAGGATGCCATTCAGAGGAATGAAACCTGGTGTGTAAATAAGAAACTGCCCCCTGCACCCCTGCCTGCCCCGATGTTCCTTTAGGTGTTTCTCTGGATTGAAATTCTCAATGTTCCAAGATTGGAAACTTCTCTGGAGCTGCGGGGTCCTTGTTTGCTCTCTGAGCCTGGTTCTTTTCTTGTAGACATTTCATGATCTAACTAGGTAACATGGGCAGACTCCATTGTGGTTGTATGTCAAAGATTACCTGCGGAAGAAAATAGACTGGAAGACCTCCAGGTCCCTTCCAACCTTTTGAATTGTTATTCTGCTATTCTGTATTTTTCTGCTATTCTGTTATTTGTTATTCTGTTAGTTGGTTATTCTGCTATTCTGTTATTCAGTTATTCCGTTATTCTGTTATTCTGCTATACTATTATTCTGCTATTCTGTTATTTGTTGCTCTGTTATTCTGCAGTTCTGTTACTCTGTTACTCTGGTATTCTGTTATTCCACTATTCTGTTTTCTGCTGCTCTGTTATTTGTAACTCTATTGTTCTGTTATTCTATTACCTGCTGTTCTGTTGTTCTGTACTCTGTTATTTGCTACTCTGTTACTGTATTCCATTATTCTGTTTCTCTGTTGTTCTGCTATTCTGTTACTCTGTTATTCTATTTTTATTATTATTTTTGGCATAGAAAGGGAGGATGAGCTCAGCCCCTGCAGATTTTTTTATTTATTTTTATTTGTCAATTGCTTACAAGATAATGGGTATAAGTAAAAACATAGTTATGAATACATCGATACATATAAGAAAAATAAATATATATATAAAAGAAACAGTAGGACAGGGACGGTAGGCACATTGGTGTGCTTATGCAGCTGCTTAAACACCTTTTTTTCTCCCTTTTCTCCCTCCCACAGTGGTATTGGGCTGGCTCGGGCCCACTTTGAAAAACAGCCACCATCTAACCTCAGGAAATCCAACTTTTTCCACTTCGTGCTTGCCATGTACGACCGCCATGGACAGCCAGTGGAGATCGAGAGGACGTCTTTCATCGACTTTGTGGAGAAGGACAGAGTAAGGTCCAAACTCATGCTTGGTTTTTGCAAATGTCTCCCCAAACACACACACAACACACACACGCACAGGAAATAGTCAGGATAGAATATCCTCCAACCTTTCCAGTTGCAGTTATTTCGATATTTTTTCCCCAGCAGTCATCAGAATGCAGCAGAGCTAGACGGTTGTTGGAGTAAAATTGAAAATATCCTTGATGGCTCCCTGAGCGCTTTTTTCATTCATGTATTTATTTTATTATTGAACATTTTGGTGGGGGGGAGGAAGGAAAAGATAAGCCACAGGAGACCCAGCATATAAAAGAAAAAAATAACCAGGAATAAGTGGCAAGCAGGAATACCCGAGAATCTCAAATAGCATAAAGGGAATTTTGCTGCAAGATATCATTATGACTTATAACATTATAAACTATATCTATTTTTTAAAAAAGAGAAAGTGAAAATTCTTCTTCATTAAGCCTTCATCCAAAGCTACCAGGTTAATATTTTAAATACATTTTATTAAGTGTCATTCCAAGATATAAATACAAATAAACCCAAACATTAGAAAACCCAGAGAAAGTGAGAGAGAGAGAAAACATGACTCCTGACTTTTTCAGCCCAGTAAAATGCAAAAAACCCCACAACCGTAACATTTTGCTTTACACTTCACAAATTTTTAAGCTATTCCTATAATAACAAAACCATTGTAATCATCAATATCCAAGTTCCATTTTTTTTCAGTTTCTTACAAAAAGTCCAGAATCTGTTTTCAAGTAGAAACAAAGCTCAGTAAAATCCCTTTGATTAAAACGGCCCTTTTCTCCTTCTCTGCTCACTCTGTCAAACTAGCTGCTTAGTGCAGTATAAATGGCTATTTAAAACTATCAACTATGACACTTCCACTCCATGCTAGAAATCTAGTTTTCCATACAGTTAGATGGTCTCTGGGTAAAAATCCTCATCTGATAAAGACGATATTTGTAGGGCACTGAGGGCATATTTGAGGAGTGCCATCTAGATTTTCACACACACACATATATTATAGACATGCACACACACACACACACACACACACACACACACAGAGAGACAGAGGTAGATAAAAAAAAGGGAGGAGGAAAGAGAGAGAGAGAAGAAAGAAAGAAAGAAAGAAAGAAAGAAAGAAAGAGAAAGAAAGAAAGAAAGAAAGAGAGAGAGAGAGAGAGAGAGGAAGGAAGAGAGAGAGAAAGGAAAGAAGGAAAAAGAAAGGAAAAGAGAAAAGGAGAGAAAGAGAAAGAAAGAAAGAAAGAAAGAAGAAAATAGAGAGAGAGAAAAAAAGAAAGGAGAGAGAGAAAGAGAAAGAAGAAAAAGAAAGAAAGAGAAGAGAGAGGGAAAGAGAAAGAAAGAGACAAAGAAAAAGACAAAGTGAGTGAGAGACTGGTGGGTGGGGGGGAGGCTCAGGAATGAGTCAGCCTGGACAGGATGTCAAGGTAAGAGAAGGAGGTAGAAAAGAAGAAGAAGAGGATGGTTGCACCCCAGGCTAATTTCTGCAAGAGGCACCTTCAGAAGAAGACATCCCCGCCCTCTTCTTTTCCCAAACTCCCCATCTTGGCAAAAGGAAGACCAGGGATTTCCCCAAGACTCAGAAAGCAGGAGACAATCCCAGTTTATCCACTCCCCTTCCAGCTTCTTGTACCTCCCAAGAAAAAGCATCTCCCACTTGCCTGCTGTTCCTGGTTGAACATGTCCCTGAGCAACACCAGGAGGAAAATATCCATCGTGTGGCTTTTTTTCATTCCTCCTTTCCTCCTGACAGGAGCAGAATGGAGAGAAAACCAACAACGGCATTCACTACCGGCTGCAGTTGCTGTACAGTAACGGTAAGGACCCTACAACTTGAGTTCAGTGCTGTGGTGAAGACTACTCAGAAGATGGAAGCTTCTGAGATACATTTGCTCATCCAACTTTTGTCTTGACCTTCCACCTGCAGTCAAATAGTTAGGATAGAGTTCATGGTGGCTTCAGAAGTTTGCAAGGTATATTTGCAAGCAGTTGAAGAAAGGACACCCCCCCCCCTCAACTCATCCCACAGGGCTGGAGATCATCACTTGGGGTCTCCTCTTTTAAGCAAACTCTGGACTTCTTGCAAAATTCGAAGTAAAGCTTGTCTAAAGCAAGGGTCTCCAACCTTGGCAACTTTAAGACTTGTGGACTTCAACTCCCAGAATTCCTCAGCCAGCTAAGGACAGGCTGAGATGTTGGCTTCAGTTTGACTGTCAAGGCAGAGCTGGCTGAGGAATTCTGGGAGTTGAAGTCCACAAGTCTTTAAGTTGCCAAGGTTGGAGACCCCTGGTCTAAAGCATTTGTAAGAAACCTATCTAGGCCTTGAGAAAGAGTGCAACGAAGAGGATTAGGAGACTGGAGGGTAAAACGTATGAAGAACAATTGCAGGAGTATGGCCAGTTTAATAAAGAAGAGGACTAGAGATGACATGGTAGCAGTGTTCCAGTATTTGAGGGGCTACCACAAAGAAGAGGGAGTCAAGCCATTCTCCAAAGCACTGGAAGGCAGGATAAGAAACAATGGATGGAGAAAAGCAATCTAGAACTAAGGAGAAATTTCCTGACAGTGAGAAACAATTAACTGGTGGAACAGCTTGCCACCAGAAGCTTTGTGTGCTCCAAAACTGGGGGTTTTAAAGAAGAAATTGGACAGCCATTTATCTAGAATGGTCTAGGCCAGGGTCTCCTGCTTGAGCAGGGGGTTGGGCTAGAAGACCTCCAAGGTCCCTTCCAATTCTGTTACTCACTTATTCTGTTTTCAAAGCAGGCAAAAACAGTTCTGCATCCCTGCTTGCATTATCTTGGTTGCTTTTCACAGCTCACTCATCTTCTTAAAAAAAAAAAACATTTTGCACCATTGAATGCCAAGTTATGATAGACATTCAGTCCAGTTTTTAAACTTTTAGAACGTTTTCCCCAAATGTGGCCACTTTACAAAAAGAGAACTTCAACTCTTAGAATTCCCCAGCCTGGAATTCTGGTTAGGGAATTCTGGGAGCTGAAGTTGACATGTCTTCAAATGGCCCAGTTTGAAACCCATTGGTGTAGACCCAGGCTGGGGAGTCAGAGGGTTAAACACCGTGGAGACTTAACTTGCAGGGTTGTTGTGAGCATTTAAAAAAAAGGGATGGTTGTCTTGAGCTGCTGTGCTGTGATTCTCAGCCTTGACAACTTGAAGAGAGGTGGACTTCAACTCTCAGAATTCCCCAGCCAGCTGGCGTGGGAATTCTGGGAGTTGAAGTCCATCCATCTTCAAGTCGCCAAGTCGAGATACGCTATTCTAAACTAACTTTGCTTTTTCCCAGGGCTTCGAACTGAGCAAGATCTCTACGTACGACTCATTGACTCCATGTCCAAGCAGGTAACAACACCCTGTGCTTGGGGTGCTATGGGGAAGCATCTGTAACATGTCTTTGGCTGGGCTTAAAAGGTTCAGAGTTGATAGGTCTGGGATTCAGAACAAACTGTTCTGACCTAGGCTTCCTTAGAAAGCATAAAACACAATCTTAGTTCTGGCAAAACCTCTTTTATTTCAACGGCTGTGAATTACGTTCATTCACAGCCTGCAAGGCTTGGCAAACAGTCTTTCAGGGGAATGTTGATAAACACCCACCTTATCAAACTTGGAATGCTGCCAGAGAACGAATTGCAGACGTAGGGCAAGGCCAAACTTGACACAGAGTCAAGTAGAACTTTTCAAAACTTGAACTGACCGGACGAACTAATTGCTTCCTGCAAAGGCTCACGTCCCCTTCGCTCCTCTTTTATGTCCTATGGAAGGGGCCAGTCATCCCTGAGGTGTGGCCTTACTCTGGAGTCGACCCTGCTTTCTCAATTGTTCTTGTCTTCTGCTAACTTTGTGTATGCGCAGGCTGGGAACCGCCTCCAGAAGCTCCCCCGCCTCACTGCTGTCTGAGCCCGAAGGCAGCTGGTGACTGCCAGCCTGCCCTGGCCCCATCTCTGCCTCCGATGCAGAGCCCTCATCCAAGCCTTCCTTAGCCTCCAAGACTGTCCCAGGTTCCTCCCCAACTTCCTCGCTACCGTCCAACTCTGCTGCCAGCTCCATCAGCCACCGGCAGGCCACAACACAAACACACACCACAACGCCCATCACAAGCTCCTCGAAAGGACACTGGGAATTGTCACTTGGAGGAAGCCGCCATGAACAGCTTCTTTTCACAAGGAGATATGGCCTTCCCACCATCTCAACTGTACAGACAGTCCTCGACTTATGGGCACAGCTGAGTCCAACATCTCCGTTGCTAAGCAAGGCAGTTGTTAAGTGAGTTTTGCTTCCATTTTATGACCTTTCCTTCTGACAAGTCGAGTCAATGGGGAAGCCGGTTTCACTGAACAACCATTTTACTAATTTAACAACCGCAGTGATTCACTTAACAAAGGTGGCCAGAAAAGTCGTAAAATGGGGCAAAACTCACTTAACAAATTTCTCCCTTAGCAGTATACATCTTGCGCTCAATTGTGGTCGTAAGTTGAGGACTACCAGTATTGTATTTTACTCGTAGAAATACAACGGTTTCCTATTTACCACAAATCATCGCAACATATGATCTTTGATCTACCCAGGATCAAATAAAATTAAATGTTCCCATTAACCCATGTTACGAAAAGACAGAACTTTTGATCATTTCCCCGCCAAAATTAGGCCTTATCCTAAAATTTTGTAGTGGAAGAAAATGGCTATGAAGATTCTGGTTGTCCCAAAGATGCTTTTTTTTTTTTTTTTTCTCAAGAGGCAACTGGACTTTCTGGTTTTTTTTTTTCCTTTTGAAGATGTTTCACTTCTCATCCAAAAAGCTTCTTCAGTTCTGAGCTCTGAACTGAAGAAGCTTCTTGGACGAGGAGCGAAACATCTTCAAAGAAAAACCAGACAGTCCAGTTGCCTCTTGGGGGAAAAATGGACCTATGGGATAGTGGAGGAAAAATGCAATCCAGTCTCCGTTTGAGGCAAAAACAAATCACTCTCAGAATCTGCACACTCTGAACGAGCTCGCTCTGGAAAAGGAGTCCCAGGGAATTAATTCTTGCAAATAATTGAAGATGCTTCATTAACTTTCCATCTTATTAATCAACACCATTAAGTGGAGAGGCAGATTCCTGGCTGGGTGTTAAGAGCACCCAGCCCAGATGGGGCAGCGGGTGTTTAACACCTACTTTGCACCAAGGAGTATCCAACTCCTGGTTTTTTGTTTTTTGTTTTTTTGAACCCTAGATTTTCTCCCAGAGGTCTGACTTTATGCTTGATGTTAAAATGAAAAGAAGGAAGAGAATAATGCTCCGTTTTAAAAAAATAAAAATAAAGATGGCTCTGCAGTCAGGAAATCCAACTGTTCTCCAACCCTGGCATTATTTGAATTAACTGGTAGTCCTCGGGTTACAATGGCGATGGAGCCCCAAATTTCTGTGGCTAAATGAGACAGTCATTAAGCGAATTTTGCCCCATTTTACAATCTTTCCTGCCAGAGTTGTTAAGGGAAGCACTTCAGTTCTTAAGTTAATAACACAGTTGCTCAGTGAATCTGGCTTCCCCTCTGACTTTGCTTGTCAAAAGGTTGCAAAAGAGGATCACATGACCCCAGGACACTGTGACCGTCATAAATTTGAGTCAGTTGCCAAGTGTCCGAATTTTTGATCACATAGACCCTGGGGATGCTGCAATGGTTGTAAGTGTGAAAAGCGATCATAGTGAGTCACTTTTTTCAGTGCTGTTGTAACTTCGAACAGTCGCTAAACAGAACGGTTGTAAGTCAAGTACTGGAATACTGCATCCAGTTTCGTTCATCACAACACAAAAAAGATGTTGAGACTCCGGAAAGAGTGCAGAGAAGAGCAACAAAGATGGTTAGGGGACTGGAAGATACAAACATACAAAAAGAACAGTTGTGTCTAGTTTAATTAAAAGAAGGACTAGGGGTGATGTGATAGCAGTCTTCTAGGATTTGAGGGGCTCCTACAAAGACACCAAAGCACCAGAAGGCAAATCAAGAAGCAATGGATGGAAACTAACCAAGGGCAGAAGCAACCTGGAATTAAGCAGAAAATTCCAGCTCAGCAATAGCCATTAGATCCCCCTGCAACCACAACCTCATGTGACAGAACCAGGACTGGTCAAGGGGAACATTGGCTACAGTGTGTGTTGAATTTTCTAAGTTGTCTTCAAGGCAAGCCCCAGGTTAGATGGAAACTCAGTAATCCAGCCATGCTGAATTTTGTTCCTGAGTTAACTTGTTTGCCGCATCCCCTCAATACACCAATGTCTCAATCAACTGCAAGTGTGGCATATGCACAAGGCACCTTGTTTATATTACATACCTCTCCCCTCTTCAAAAAACCCCCCCACAGTTAAAGTCAAACAAGCTTTGGCAGTTGCGCAAACACAACTACATTTGGAAGTTCTCTTCAACGCGATGGGTAAATTGCAGCCAGTGGGCCGAGCCGCCATTAACGGTCTTAAATTGCATTGCATTAAATCGAGTGTTCCGAAAATTGCCTACAACGAGGGTGTTTGTCATGAATCATATTCTCCAACAAAGCACTTCATGGGCTGGGTGTCATCAATCCCACTCTCCAATGAAGGATTTTTGGAGGCAGAAGATCCCGTAGCCTAGGCTACAATCTCCACAAGATAAGCGTGGAATGTGCTTCTGGCCTTCACCTGCCTCCCTGCTCCCTCAGTCCTTCCCCCCCTCCTTTTTCTGGCAACTCGGAAACAGGCATAGAAATGATTTACGAGTTGACATTGACGGCAATCCAGTTTTCATTTTAGAGCCGAGTACTAGACTGAGGCTATATATAGTTGGGACTGGTGCACCTTACAAGGTTCCCCTCAGGTTTCTCTCTGCTGCAAGACAGTTCCTGGAAGTTGGCTACATGCAGGAAGACAAGCAAGATGAGATGATGGGTTGCTGCTTTGGAGAAGAGCTCCGAAACACGATGGCTGCCTCCTTGTAGACGTCTACATGCAAGGGGTGAAGTTCACAGTCTTAAAAGGCACCTAATTGCACTTAGATGTCTACTGGGAAGTAACCATCATGTTCTCAGAAGCTGGTGGAGGTGCGGCTGTCCAGGACAGAAATGCCTCACTCTCCTGATGCCCCAACTGAGAAAAGTCAAGGGTGCTCAGCAAGGAACAGAGGGAGGGAGGGAGGGAGGGAGGGAGGGAGGAAGGAAGGAAGGAAGGAAGGAAGGAAGGAAGGAAGGAAGGAAGGAAGGAAGGAAGGAAGGAAGGAAGGAAGGAAGGAAAAAGGAGAGAATAAAGAAGGAGGGAGGGAAGGACGGAAAGACAAAATTTGGATGGAAGGAAGGAAAAGAATGTGGGAGGAATAGAAGAGGGAAGGAAGGAAGGAAGGAAGGAAGGAAGGAAGGAAGGAAGGAAGGAAGGAAGGAAGGAAGGAAAGAAGGAAAAAGGAGAGAATAAAGAAGGAGGGAGGGAGGACGGAAAGACAAAATTTGGATGGAAGGAAGGAAAAGAATGAGGGAGGAATGGAAGAGGGAAGGAAGGAAGGAAGGAAGGAAAAGGGAGAGAATGAGGGAGGGAGGGAGGGAAGGAAGGAAAGACAAAATTTGGATAGAAGGAAGGAAAAGAATGAGGGAGGACTGGAAGAGAAGGGGGAAGGAAGGAAGGAAGGAAAAATGAGGAAGGAATGGAAGAAGGAAGGAAGGAAGGAAAATGGAGAGAATGAGGAAGGGAGGGAGGGAGGGAAGGAAGGAAGGAAAGACAAAATTTGGATGGAAGGAAGGAAGGAAAAGAATGTGGGAGGACTGGAAGAGAAGGGAAGGAGGGAGAGAAAGAGGGAGGGAGGGAAGGAAGGAAAACCTATAATGTTGAATGGATGGAAGGAAGGAAGGAAGGAAGGAAGGAAGGAAGGAAGGAAGGAAGGAAGGAAGGAAGGAAGGCTTAACTGATACTGAGAACTGAAGCCCTCTCCAGAATGGCCACATGCTCTTCTGCAGCAGGTCTGCAACTATCCGGGCCCTTCCTAATGTTGTGTCTCCTCTTTGATTGCAGGCCATCATCTACGAAGGTCAAGATAAGAACCCAGAGATGTGTCGCGTGTTGTTAACTCACGAGATCATGTGCAGGTAAGTTCATGCTCAGGCATGGTGGCAGGGACACAGCTGGTCATGGGTGAGATTAAGGAGGACCTTAGAAACAGGAGGATGTCTGGACAGGGGTCAAAAAAGTTAAAATGAAGACCATGACTGTGACTGAAGAAGGTCCCTGCTGCACATAACCAAAGGGGGAAAATGGAGAAACCGAAGAATACAAAGCAGCCACGCCACAACCATTTTTAGATTTCAGAAAAGGGGTTTAGCTGCCCAGCGTTGGGTTGCTTGGACATTTGACTTGTTGCAGAAAAAATTGTCCAACGTTCTGAATTAATAACAAGACTGTCCAGAATTAATCTTTTGGGTCTAATTTAAATTGATAGTTCTGCTGTTCCTATTCACCTGGTTCATGTGGCCTTAGGGAAGTGGCTTAAATTAAGAGCAATGAGGAGCATTTTAACCCAGATTTGCAGTCATGGTTTGTAGGAAGTTTGTTCCTCTGAGCCACAATTGCAAGGGTTTTAACCTGGTCAAATCTCACCAGTCCTGGCTTTGGAAATACAGAATCACTCCAAGAGGATGGGGGCAAAAGTAGCCATTTTTCAGAGTGCACCTACTTCTTCTAAGGAGGGAGGGAAGGAGGAAGAGGAAAGAGGGGAGAAGAAGGGAAGAAAGAGTGGAAGGGAGGGAGGGTGGGAGGAAGAGGAAAAGAGGGAGGAAAGAAGGAGAAGAAGGGAATGAGGAGTGGAAGGGAGGGAGGGTGGAAAGAAGAAGTGGGAGGGAGGAATGAAATGGGAGAGGAGGAGAAAGAGGGAGGGAAGAGAGGAAGGAGAGGAAAGTAGGGAGAGGGAGAGAAAGGGAGGGAGGGAGGGAGAAGGAGGAGAGGGAAATAGGGAAGGGGAGAGAAAAAGAAAGAGGAAGGAAAGGAGGAAGAGGAAGGAGAGAGAAATAAGGAAGGAGGAGGGAGGGGGAGAGAGAAGGAGGGAGGGAGGGAGAAAGAGAGGGGTGGTGGGAGGAAGAAGAGGGAGGGATGAAAGAATGGGGGAAAAGGAAAAAGGGAAGGAAAGAGGGAAGGAAGGAAGGAAAGCTAAAAAATAATACAGATTTGAGACCCTTCTTTACACAATGAGAAGGTGATGCACAGATCCTCAAGTCCCCCAAAATGTCAACATTGTAGGAAAAGCGCCTTGCAGGTTGCTGGGTTTCCATTCTATCCAGGTGCTTCTCATTCCTGGCGTTGCGTGAAAGTTGTTGTGTCACTTTCAGTGTGCAAGCAAAATCGGGAGGCGTTTCCCGATTGCATATTTTTCCCGGTCCAAGAAATTCTTACTGAAAAGCTTTCACCCTGAGCTTCTCGGGTGAAGCTTTTCCAGCCAAAAGAGCTGGAGCTGACAAATGCTTGCGCCTTTCGATAAAGTTAGAGCCACCAAGCTCCTCCTGATGGTTCATGGCTACGCAGTTGTAAACCAATCTTATTAACAAGGGTGTTCCGGTGCCCACAAATGCACTGCAGTTTTAGGAGGGGGAAGGGTCGGTGTGTCTTAATTGTGCAGCTGTGGGACTGATTTTGAAATAGAAGGTGAGTGGGAGGGGAATCTGGTGAATGTTGCTCCTTATCAGGGATGTTCAACCGTGCAACGTTAAGATGTGTGGGACTTCAGTTCCCAGAATTCCCCAGCCAGCCATGTTGACAAAGTTGGACACACCTGTCCTACCTGTTCTCACAGATACTAACAGAATAGCTGAGTTCAAAAGGACCTTGGAGGTGTCTTAGTCCAACCCACTGCTAAGGCAGGAGACCCTATCCCATTCCAGATGAATGGTTGTCCAATTTCTTCTTCATAACGTCCAGTGATGGAACACCTGCAATTTCTGATGGCAAGCTGTTCCACTGATTAATTGTTCTCCTTATCAGGAAATTCCTCCTTAGTTCTAGGTTGTTTTTCTCTTTGCTTAAAATCAGAATAGAGGTGGAAGGGACCTTGGAGGTCTTCTAGTCCAGCTCAAGCAGGAGAACCTATAACATTTCAGATAAGTGGCTGTCCAATCTCTTCTTAAAAACCTCCAGTGATGGAGCAGCCACAGCTTCTGGTGGCAAGCAGTTCCACTGGTTAATTGTCCTCGCTATTAGGAAGTTTCTGGTCAATTCCAGGTTGCTTCTCTCTTTGATTGGTTTTGATCCATTGTTTCATGTCTTGCCTTCTGGTGCTTTTGAAAATAATTTGCCCGCCTCTTCCTTGTGGCAGCCCCTCAAATACTGGAATAATGCTATCATCTCATCCCTAGTCCTCTACTGGACAAACCCAAATCCTCCTAAAGACCTAAACCAAACTGAGGATTAGTTTCCATCAGTTGCTTCTTGTCCTGCCTTCAGGTGCTTTGGAGAATAGATGGCCCTCTTTTCTTTGGGGCAGCCCCTCAAATACTGGAAGACTGCTATCATGTCACCCCTAGCCTTTCTTTTCATTAAACTGGAATTAAACTGAATTCCAGCCACCGTTCTTCACATATTTTAGCCTCCATCATCTTTGTTGTTTTTCTCTGCACTCTTTCTAGAGTCTCTCTTTCGAAAAAAATAACTCTCACACCAAGCTTTTGCAGGATCCAGATCCTTGCACTCTGATGTGCTTTTGAACTCAAAAGATTGGGCACGCACATGGATGCCGCCATGTTGCAGAGCGAAGGCTTAAGAGGAACCCCTGGACTCAGGCCGGGCAGGCTATGTGTGTCTATGTTCCCTCTGTGGCTACATTTGCATCCAGGACCAGCCAGGAGGAGTGGGGGGAACCGGTGCCTCCCTCCCCAAGTGCTGGGAGGTGGGCTCACCGGAGGAGTGCGGAGGACCCTCCCTAGACAGCCGAGCTCCCCAGCGACCTATTAACGCCCCCCGCTTTGTTGCTTTGTTTACGGCTGTTCGCTCTTGGTGTTTTGCAAATTAGCAGGGCTTCCTGGTTGCCAAGTTGGAGGGCTAATTGATCTTCAGGAACCTTGCTAATGACCCCGGGGGCTAAGGGAACAGGTGGGGCGGCTCGGGAGTTGCAGGAGCGACTCGGGAGAGCAAAATATTGTGCCTTCCACGCACGCTTTTGGTTTTGTTGTTTATGGAACGACGGATGGAATTGCCGGTCCCCCGAGGGGAATTGGGGTGAATTTAGAGCTCTCGGCTGTTTATCAGATCAGCGATTAATTATATTTAATATGAGGGATGGTACTTGCTCTAATGATTGAGAAAACAGTAATTGGGTAGGGATTAGGGAATCTCGAAAAGTGTGGTGTACAAAGGTAAGGAAGCTTAATGCTGAGACAAAATCCGGTCAGTTTCTCCGTCTTTCTCTTTTGGGGAAGATAAATCCAGAAATCCAAGTTCAACTGGCTGCATTAGTGATTTTTCATTTCTGGATTCACTATGTTTGGTATAAGGTTTCTGGCTTGAGAAGGGGGGGCTGGACTAGAAGACCTCCAAAGTCCCTCCCAACTTGGTTACTTTATTATTCCATTACGTATTTTCTTGCAAAACTGTGTGTCTCGGCCACGAAGAGGAACCCATGTCCTGTTTCCAGTGTCCAAACTTGGCATCAGATTTAGAGCGTTAAGTCTCTTGTCGGCATCTCTTTAAAGCATCTGCTTCTTTTCCTTGGATGGAACATCTGCTGTCTATGAAAAGATGCGGTTGCTTTAAAGAGTTTTAGCGGGGCTTCTTCCAAGCCCCATTTGCAGCAAAGCACTTTTTTTTTTTTTTTTAGAACACTACCCACACCACTGCACAGCCTTTGTGGCCAAATTTTTATGAGGAAAACCGGATGCTCTACTTTACGACCAGTTTCTCATGCAGGAAATCTAGTGGGGGGAGGGGCGTGCCTTTCTTGACTGTCCCCCGCCCCCAACGGATGAGAGACCCGATGGTTTGCAAGTTTTGTTCTCTGTCCTTGAGAGGCAAACCAAGTTTCAGAGGGGTTTTTTTGTGGCGAGAAGAACCAAGTTGCAACTGACCCAGCCCCATTGGCACGCTCTTAGGGTGCTGATTTCTCTGTTGACTCCGTGCAGGAGGGAACACGAGGAAAAGGCGACGCAGGGAGACATCCGGTATTTCAGATTTCTGAAACATAAATACGAACATAGTAGTAGTGATAGCAATAGCACTTAGACTTATATACCGCTTCACGGTGCTTTACAGCCCTCTCTAACCAGTTTACAGAGTCAGCATATCACTCCCAAACAATCTGGGTCCTCATTTTACCCACCTCAGAAGTACGGAAGGCTGAGTCGACCTTGAGCCTGGTGAGATTCGAACTGCCAAATTGCAGTCAGCCAGCAGTCAGCAGGAGTAGCCTGCAGTACTGCATCCTAACCACCTCACCACCTCGGCTCTTAGTAGTACCTTTACAGTGCCTTTCAATCCTATCTGGCAAGCCTAAATAATGAAGGGAATAGAGGAAGAATCGGGGTTGCTTTGGGGAGGGAGGGAGGGAGAAACAGAGAGACAGAGGAGGGAAATTGGATGGATGGAAGGGAGGGAGGATAAGATGGGAGGGAGGAAGGAGGGAGGATAAGATGGGAGGGAGGGAGGGAGGGAGGGAGGGAGGGAGGAAGGAAGGAAGGAAGGAAGGAAGGAAGGAAGGAAGGAAGGAAGGAAGGAAGGAAGGAAGGAAGGAAGGAAGAAGGGTAAATGGAAGAAGGAAGGAAGAAGGAGAAAGATAAATGGAAGGGAAGGAAGGAAGGGAGGAAGGAAGGAAGGAAGGAAGGGAGGGAGGGAGGGAGGGAGGGAGGGAGGGAGGAAGGAAGGAAGGAAGGAAGGAAGGAAGGAAGGAAGGAAGGAAGGAAGGAAGGAAGGAAGGAAGGCTATTTTTAAAAACTTAGGACATATCCAAGTAGAAGTGGAAGCAAGACTATTGGTTCTGATTAATTAAATCACACTTCAGGACTGCCAGCTGATTCTGATTTTCTCTACACCAAACATTTAACAAAGCTCCTCTCTACAACAATCAGCTCCTTGCTTAGCCTTTTTTGCATTCCGACAACACCCGAAGCAGATCAGGCTTTTGCTGGGCTGGCCTACAACCCAGATGCTGTAACAGTCCTAAGTGTGGGGGGAAAAAACGGTCATAAGTCCCTTTTTTTCCGTGCCCTTGTTAACTTCGAATGGCCACTACACGAACCGTTGTAAGTCGGGGACTGTCCATAGATGTTGATCTAATCAGATGCCTAACGCCTTCTTCGCCGTGTCTTTCATTCGGAGAGTTGATGGCGGGTCTTTCTTTTGATGTTCAGGGAGGGTCATTGCCATCTTGAGTTTCTCCTTTGCCCTAACCATCCCTTTCTTTCTCCCACCCAACAGCCGCTGCTGTGACAAGAAAAGTTGTGGAAACCGCAATGAGACCCCTTCCGATCCGGTCATCATTGACAGGTAAGTACCAGCAGGACTGTTCTGAATATCCTCATTGCCATTCTCCCAGAACCCATGAGCAGAACTAAATACAGATTTGGTTGAAGTGTTAAGTCGTAGAAAGTGAAGAGGGAGGCGAGGCCAGCCCTTACAGAATAACACTTATTCTTTGCAAGTTCTTACTTTAGTTTGGTCTAGTGGCTAAGGTTAGAAAACAGGAGTCTGTGAATTCTAGTCCACCTTAGCCAAGAAAGCTGGCTGGTGTTAGGCATCCAGAAAGTATCCATGATACCATGTCAGCTGGGAGACTTTGGGCCAATCACCAGGAGATGGTGAGTTCTAGTCCACTTTAATCAAGAAAGCTGGCTGGGAGACTTTGGGCCAATTACCAGGAGACAGGGAGTTCTAGTCCCAATCAAGCTGGCGAACTTTGGGAACAGGAACAGGATTCTTCCAGAAGAATAAACCAGCTAGGGGACTTTGGGCCAATCACCAGGAGATGGTGAGTTCTAGTCCACCTTAATCAAGAAAGCTGGCTGGGAGACTTTGGGCCAATTACCAGGAGACAGGGAATTCTAGTCCCACCTTAAGAATAAACCAGCTAGGGGACTTTGGGCCAATCATCAAGTGACTATGAATACTAGTCCTACCTAACCAGCTGGGTGACTTTGGGCCAAACAACAGGAGCCAGGGAATTCTAGTCCTGCCTTGGGCCTGAAAGCTAGTTGTTCACCTGGAGCTGTTCCCTATCTCACAGCCCAACCTGCAGCACAGGGTTGTTTCTGTGGCGGGGAAAAGGAGAAAGAATGTGTGTTGTATATGTTCATCATTTTCAGGAATTTATAAAAATTATAAAAGCGGGATACAATAAACAAACAAAACAAACAAATAAATAATGGTCAAAGCTCAATTGGCACTAAATAAGGAACAACCAAATTCATGGACATAGGTCTTCGTGGCAACGAAATGATTCTAAATAGGTGACAGGTTTAACCCCACCTTACAGCTCAGTCTCTTCTCAGAATAACAGAATAATAGAGTTGGAAGGGATCTTGGAGGTCTTCTAGTCCAACCCCCATCTTAAGCAGGAGACCCTATACCATTTCAGACAAATGATTGTCCAATCTCTTCTTAAAAACTTTAAAAAATCTCCAGTGATGGAGCACACACAATTTTTGGCAGACGGGCCCTTCTACTATTCAATTGTTCGCACTGTCGGGAAATTTCTCCTTAGTTCTAGGTTGCTTCTCTTCTTGTCCTGCCTTCAGGTGACCCTCCCTCTTCTTTGTGGCAGCCCCTTAAATATTGGAAGCTATCATGTCACCCCTAGTCCCTCTCGTTGTTAAACTAGACGTACCCAATTCCTTCAACTGTTCTTCGTATTTCTTAGCCTCCAGTCCCCTCATCCTCTTCGTTGCTCTTCTCTGCACTCTTTCTAGAGTCTCAACATCTTTTGTAACATGGTGGTGACCAACATTGGATGCCGTATTCCAAGTGTGGCCTCACCGAAGCCTTACCAAGGGGTATTAACACTTCATGTGATCTGGAGTCCACCCCTCTGTTAATGCAACCTAGGATTGCATTGGCTTTTTTGGGGGCATCTGCAGTGCACACTGTGATTTGGGGTGCCTCCCAGTTCCACAATTCTACCTGTTGCATACCGGGAGACCAAGGAAATCTCTTTGGTCTGCAAGGCTGATGTATCTAAGACACAGCAGAAGATGGTGGAGGAAGAATTTGGGGGTGGATAGGGGCAGAAAAGGCAGACCAGCCCAATCCAAATCTGGAGGACTATGGAAAGAAAAAAGGGGTGTTACACAATGCTCGCAAAGTTTTGTTAATTTCTGGTTTGCCTGGAGATCTTCTTGTCCCTTCGACAAAGTCTTCTGCCCTCTTCCACTCAGAAATCGGGATGCTTCTCCTATTGTCACCTTCTGCACTTGTGGGTCGGTGTGTGGACGCACTCATGCAAGTCACTGTCTCCCTCTCCCAGATAAAACACCAAGGGAATGACAAGGGCCCTCCTCTTCCGGCGTATCCCAGTGGCAGTTGGGGGGTCTTGATAAAACACTGACATTTCCCCAGCCTTTGTCCGCTCCCGATAACATCGGCCGCTGGGCGAGGAGGCCCCATAGCTGGGCAGACCCGCCTGTCACTCAGTCCCACTGCTGAGGTCTCCAGCCGCCGAAGGAGAAGAATAAGGATTGACAAGCCGGCGGGGAGATTAGAAGCAGAAGAATCAAAGCTATTAGAGGCTGTCTCGCCTTTGTCCCTGCTGATCTTTCAGCCTTTCCTTACCGTCGGCTGCCTCTCCGTTCGCTTGTTTTTCCTCGCGCGCAGGACAAATAAAATAAAATAATAAATAAATAAAATCCAGCCACCTTCAGATTAAATTCCAGCAAGTTTGTTGGTTCTAGCTTTGCAAATCTTGGAGCTGGACCAGAACAGAGCAGGGGTTTGCAGCACAAGCCTACATGCTGCTTTGCAAATCTCGGGGCACAATCCAGATTCCATCCCGCCCCAAAACTGAGGATATCCGACAGGCGTCAAAGATGCAATGGGAGGAAGAAAGGAGGATGGATTGAGCTTTTGCCGTCCCTTCTACTATGCACGCTTACGTGTGTGTGCCACACCTGTACAGGACCTGCCCCTCCAGATGCAGCCTTTCTCTGAGAATTCAAAACCTCCAATGGTTAAGAATACCCGCAGACCCCAATTCAACCCAACATTTCTGTTGCTAAGCGAGACTGTGGTTCAGTAAATTTTCCCCCATTGAACAAGCTTCCTTGCCACAGTTGTTAAGTGAATCGCCGCCGTTGTTAGGTTGGGAACGTGGTTGTTAAGCGAATCTGGCTTCACCATTGACTTTGCTTGTCAGAAGGTCATAAAAGGGGATCCTGCAACCATCGTAAATATGAGACACTTTGCCAAGCGGATGAATTTCGATCACAGAACCTAGGCATGTTACAACAGTCCTAGTGTGGAAAAACAGTCATAACAGTCATTTTTTTTCAGCACCACTGTAACTTCAAACAGTCACTAAAATGAACTGTTATAAGATGAGGACTACCTCTACTGGCCCAGCCAAGTGGAGGAGTCAAGCAGGGTGTCAGGATTCTGGCAGTCACCCCCATCCTGAGTCTCGAGCCAAACTTCAAAAAGATTTATTGGGAGTTAACATGTCCGGCACTGCCTGGGTGTAGCCGACTCTTGAGACACATCATTTATTGTCACCCTTGACCCTGGTTTTCCCCCCACCCCTCTGGGTGTATCCTAATTCATATTCTCCAATGGGACACCTCCATAGCCGAGGTGGTATTCAGCAGGTTCTGACCAGTCCTGGAGAACCGGTAGCGGAAATATTGAGTAGTTTGGAATACCACCTCTGACTGGTTAGTGGAGTGGGAAGAGAATGGGGATTTTGCAGTATCCTTCCCCTGCCATGCCCACCAAGCCACGCCCACCAAGCCATGCCACGCCCACCAAGCCACACCCACAAAACAGGTAGTAAATATTTTTTTTGAATCCCATCACTGATCCATAGCCAAGAGTCCTCAATCATGCTCTCCAGTTAGAATTTTGCGCTGCAGAAACTTCAGTCGCCTAGTTACTATCTTTGAAAACAGAGAGTAACTTATGGAATGCGGTTTCGGTTTGCAAACTGCTACACCGCTCCCCCCTCCCTTTCTGTTGGCAACTCTAAAAAAAAATAAATATAGAAATATTTTATGAGTTGACATTGGGAATGAGTGTGAAATCTCTACGTGGACACAAACGTTAAGGCTGATTCCTTTGGATTCCATTGAACCTTATTTAGTCTGGCATGAAATCGTCAGTTTGGGAAGATTCCTGTAAAATAGGCACAAGCAATGAAGCATCTGGTTTAAAATCTTCATGTGTGGGTCTGATTGTTCGTGCCTGATGCTCTCCTTCTGCAAAGGCCCAGCAAGACATCCAGGGCCTCTCAGGCTCCCGTGTCCCCTATCCTTCCCCCTCCCCCACCCCCAGCCCTTTTGCCACCCCAGTTGGCTACGTCTTTCACCATCCTTGCAAAGTTGGGTGGCCTTTGGCTAAGGGGAATAAGAAGATAATTGCCAGAGCTCCTATGGGAGTCTCCAAACCAGCATGCCATCTACTATAGAAAAATCCTCGACTCACAGCAGTTCATTTGGTGACCGTTCCAAGTTACAACTGCACTAGAAAAAAAGGGGACACGGTTGTTTTTCACACTTTATGACCATTGCGGCATCCCCATGGTCACGTGATCAAAATTCAGACGCTTGGCAACCGGTTAGTATTTATGATGGTCGCAGTGTGTCCCGGGGGGGGATGGGTGTCACATGATCCCCTTTGGCAACCTTCAGCGGGAAGCTGGATTTGCTCAACAAACCATCTTCCTAACTTTAACAACTGCAGCAATTCACTTAACGACTGTGGCAAGAAAGGTCGTCAAATGGGACAAAATGCACTTAGCGATAGAAACGTTGGGCTCAATTACCATCGTAAGTCGAGGACTAGTTGCATTTGACCAGGTCTAAGCCTAAATTGAGTAGGCTCTGCTCCGTTTCGGGAGCGGGGCTACCGGTGGCAGGAGGAGGTCCGAAAGTTGCCTTAATTCTCTCTTTCTGGCTTCCAAGTCCGTTCTACCCACTTTCTCCTCTCTGGCCATGCAACCCTTCCTTCCCAGCTGACACAGTTGGGGAGTGTGGGTGTGTGTGTGTGTGTCTGTGTCCGTGTGTCTGTGTGCGCGCCCTCCCCCTCTCTCCCTCCCCCTCCCCTTCTCTCTTTCTCTGCCTCCTTCTCTCTCAACCCCCACGTTCCTCTCTCCTCCAACGGCGGCCAGCCCCTCTGGTTTAGAGAGCATGGTAAGTGCCCTATCAACATGTTAATCAAATTACTTAGGAGCTAAAATTGACGCTTTTCATTAATTATACAAGATTATTCTAATTGCGAATTCAAATTTATGCGCTCGGAACAGAAGGTGTTCGGCAGCGTTGCTGGGAATTTGCATGTTAAATGGGGAGCACGCCACATTAGGCATGCTAATGTATGCACATTGTCTTTATTTTTAACTCCCTGGGTTTCTATGCACCACTGCTACTTAAGAAGGTGAGCGAGTCGGACATGTGTTTTTATTCTTATTTCCTTCTCTTTTATTCGGAGTTAGGGGTCTCCGAGGGAGGGCAAGCATGTTGCGTTGGTGTGTATGTGTAAAATTACCAATTCACTGTCAATCTTGGGAGGGGGGGGGTTGCTTCCCTCTTTGCTTCCCACCACCACCCTTCAAAATTTATGAATTTTCCTTCTTCCGTCCTCTGTTCCTTTCCTCTCTTGATTACCACCTGCGAAGACCTCAGGAACCCTACCCAACCGCTGGTCTCAACCAAAATTTCCATGGAAATAGTTTACTTCTATACTGAACTCCTAAGCACTGAACAGAATAACAAGAGTTGGCAGGGACCTTCAAGGTCTTTTAGTCCAGGGGTCGCCAAGCTTGGTGTCACCTGCAAATTTTATGAGTTTCCTCCTCTATCCCCTCATCCAAATCATTGGTGAAGATATTGAAGAGTCCTGGGCCTATGGCAGAGCCTTGGGGCGCCACTATTTCCTCTACCACTCTTATGTTTCATCCATAGATAAATCTAGGGAGTTTCCCCCACTGCAGGAACGGGTCTCAAAAAGGGGGAGAGACCGTCCTTTCTAGAAGTGGCTTCTAGACCAAAGGGAAGAGATGGGCATTGAACCCAGGGCCTCTCCGAGAAGAGAAAGGTCCAGGCCAGCGTTCCTTCATCTTGGCAGCTTTAAGATGGGTGGGCTTCAACTCCCCAAATTCCCCCAGGAATTCCAGGAGTTGAAATCCACCCTTGCTGGCTAGGGAATTCTCGCAGTTTAAGTTACCACCTCTGAAAGTTTTATACACATTTCATCTGTTTTATTGGTAGGAGAGAATATTTGTAGCTCAGGGTTGAACTGTGAAGGACTTCGTGCTCTCTGAGCTTGGTGGTTTTCTTGTAGACGTTTCATGACCCAACTGGGGATCATCATCAGTGCTAGAAGGAAGGGAGGTTATAGGGAGGAGGAGGAGAACTGTGAGGTCCACGGTGTTCTCTGAGCTTGGTGGTTTTCTTGCAGATGTTTCATGACCCAACTAGGGAACATCATCAGTGCTAGAAGGAAGGGAGGTTATAGGGAGGAGGAGGAGGAGGAGGAGGAGAACTGTGAGGTCCATGATGCTCCCTGAGCTTGGTGGTTTTCTTGCAGATGTTTCATGACCCAACTAGGTGACTTCATCAGCGCTAGAAGGAAGGTGGTGGTGCAACCTCAGAGGACACCACAGTCCTCCTTCTCCTCCTCTGTTCAATCCCCCTCCCGCATAGCACTGACGATATTACCTAGCTGGGTAATGAAATGGCTGCAGGAAAACCACCAAGCTCAGGCCCGAGAGCTACATATATCCTCTTCTATCCGCCGATTGTGGGCGTTTCGCTTGTTCTGGGACTTTTTGTGGAGCCTGAGCCACCTTCCCACTTCTCTCTGTTTCTGCCTCTCTCCTCCTGCAGCCAGCCCGGGGCTGCTACCTGTTAATTATTGATGCTAGAATGACAATTATAGGTCCCTGCACAAGCAGGCTAAATATTTCATCAGCTTCGAATGCTGTAGGGGAAGCAGAGCATCCTTACATCCCTTTTCTGGGCAGCTTGGTCTCCCCCTCTGACTTTCTGGATCCAAGACCCACATTTCCCCCTTCTCCTTGGAGCCCGAGGCAGAAAGAACTTCGACCTCACCGGTTATTGGCCCCAACAAGCCGAAAGCCATTCCTTCTCCCAGCAAGAGATCCCTGGAATCCCAGCTCTTTTCCTCTTGGATCGGTCTGCTCTTCGAAGCAGAATAACAAAATAACAGAATATCAGAGTTGGAAGGGACCTTGGAGGTCTTCTAGTCCAACCCCCCTGCTTGAGCAAGAGACTTACCCAACTTTAGAACTTTAAGACCTTGTGGGCTTCAACTCCCAGAATTCCCCAGCCAGCGAAGTCCACAAGTCTAAAAGTTCTCCAGGTTGGACATCCTTACCCTAAACAATGGCTGTCCAGTCTCTTCTTGAAGGCTTCCAGGGATGGAGCAACCACAACTTTCTGAAGGCAAATCATTTCTAACTGTCAGCCTTCAAGATCTTTTCTACTGCTTTGCATCTTTTGGCTGCCATAAGTAATGGGGGAGGGGATATGTCTGGGAAGAGAGCTGGAGGTGTTACATTCTTGTGTTGTATAAATGAGGAGTGGGGGGGGAGTATAAATTCCTACTCTTAAGTTTCTATTCCTTGCTTAGCCTTCTTTTCTCTGCGCAACTGCAAATCTTTATCAAAATATGTCAAGGTCAACGGACAGAGGCCTCATCACCACCTGAAGATGCCCACATGACCATATCCAGAACTTTTAATTGGAAGAATCTTTTGAACTTTGGGGGGTGGGAACAATTCCATCCCTTTGTATATGTAATCTGCACGCCTAATTTCTTAGATTCAGAATTCTACCTGAAGCTACCACTTCAATTTTCAGTAAAAGATTTCTTTCCTCTAATCTATGGAGTCTTTCTTGGATTTTGAATGGAGCACAGACTGACATTAACGGTTAATTATTCTCACTGTTAGGAAATTCCTCCTTAGTCCCAGGTCCACTTGTCTCTTTAGTTAGTTTGAATCCATTGTTTCTTCTCCTGCCTTGAGGTGTTTTGGAGAATAGGTTGACCCCCCCCACCTCTTCTTTGGGGCAGCCCCTCAAATATGGAAACTCTGGTATCATGTCACCCCTAGTCCTCCTCATCTTAGACTAGACATGCCCAATTCCTGCGACCGTTCTTCATATGTTCCAGCCTCCAGAGCCCCTAATCCTCTTTTGTTGCTCTTCTCTGCACTCTTTCTAGAGTCTCAACATCTGTTTTGGAATATGGCGACCAAAACTGAGCGCCATATTCCAAGCGTGGCCTCACCAAAGCATTATAAAGTGATATTAACCCTTCGTGTGATCTTGATTCAAGTCAGCTGCTTGATTCAAGCGTGACAAGGAAGGGGCAAAAGGTGACCTATCTTTGAGACTTTCCAGCAGAGGGCTTTCATCCCACGCTCCCTATTTCAATCAGGTAGAGCTGGAAGGGACCTTGGAGGTCTTCTAGTCCAAACCCCTGCTGGAGCAGGAGACCAGCAGGATCTCCTTCCAGACAAAGGGTTGTCCAGTCTGTTCTTAAAAACCTCCGGTGATGGGAGCTCCCACAACTTCTGGTGGCAAGCTGTTCCACCGGTTAATTGTCTTCACTTCCAGGTTCTTTCTCTCCTTGGTGAGTTTCCGTCCATTGCTTTTTGTCCTGCCTTCTGGTGCTTTGGGCCTCTCTGCTTCCCTCCCTGCGGGCTCAGATTATCTCCCGAGTTCCTCTTCCTGATTGATCATTCTCTGCAGGAATGAGGCCCATTAGCTGCCTGCAAGGCAGCCGGGGATCAGTTTCCAATCAATACCCTTTTAGACAAACAAAGATGTATTTCTGAGCCGCCTTAAAGGGACCACACCAGGTTGGAGAAGAAGAGAAGCGGGCGGATTTTAAATTCCATTTGCCATGGCTGGATTTTAAATTCGGGGCAGAGCAGAGATTCAGCCGGTTCGGACCCGTTCTGGAGAACCGGTAACGGAAATGTTGAGTAGTTCGGAGAACCGGCCAATCCCACCTCCGACTGGCCCCACCAACCCCCATCTCTTCTCTGCCTCCCATCGAGTCCCAGCTGATCGGTTGGGTCTCCTTTGGTTGCCCTGCACAGGAGAACGGAGCTGGAAAGCAGGTTAGCGGGGTGGGGAGGGAAGGGGGATTTTGCAGTATCCTTCCCTGCCACGCCCACTAAGCCACGCCTACCAAGCCACACCAAGCCCACCAGCCACACCCACAGAGCCAGTAGTAAAAAAAAATTTGAATCCCACCACTGGGGTAGAAAGATAGTCAGTGGCTATCGGCAAAAGTCCATTGGGTTTGTAAAAGTTTCTAGCTCTCATGAGCCGAATTGGGGGATTAACCCTCCTCCATTTTCTTTCCACCTTAATTCCTGCCACTCAAAGCCCTGCAGTCCTCAATCAGAAGAGAGCTGGAAGGGTCCTCGGAGGTCTTCTAGTCCAACCCCCCCAGCTCAAGCAGGAGACCCTCTACTGTTCCAGGCATTCCTCGGGTTGCAACTGCTCGTTTAGCGACCGTTCAAAGTTAGAACAGCACTGAACAAAGTGACTTTAAGGATTCTATTTTTTACACTTACAACCGTTGCATTGTGCTCCAGGATCATGGGATCAAAACTCAGGCGCTTGCTCACTTGACTCGTATTTATGACGGCCACAGTGTCTCCAGGGTCACCTGATCCCCTTATGCGACCTTCCTGACCCGCATGGTCAATGGGGAAGGCCGATTCACTTGACGACCGTGTGACTAACTGAGCAACTGCAACGATGCGTTTAACAACTGGGGCCACACAGGTTGCAAAATGGGGCAACCGTCTCTTAAGAAGTGTCTCCCTCAGCCACACAAATTTTGGGCTCAATGGTGGTTGTAACTCGAGGACTACCTGTAACTAACTTAAGTGTGAAGAGTTTAAAGGTATCTGTGTGGCTTACATTAGGGAAGAGACAGGGCGACGGCTTAATAGATATATTAATTTAATGAGTAATAAGCAGTTTTCTAAGGAAGTTGTTGCTAGAATTCACCGGTAGCTTTTAGTGCAAATGAGCCCTAACTATACGGCTTTGAAATTAGGGGGATTTAATGTTGCTTGTCATTCAAACTGCTTTCTGTAGTTTATTTATTTATTTATTTATTTGATTTGCCAATTGTTTACAAGATAATAAGTATAAGTATATACATAGTTGTGAATACATGAAATGGGTACATATAAGAAAAAATAAAAGAATAAGAGAAACAATAGGACAGGGACGGTAGGCATGTTGGTGCGCTTATGCACGCCCCCTATAGACCTCTTAGGAAAGGGGTGAGGTCAATAGTAGACAGTCTAAGGTTAAAGTTTTTGGGGTTTGGGGAAGAAACTACAGTCGGGTAGAGTATTCCAGACATTGACCACTCTATTGCTGAAGTCGTATTTCCTGCAATCAAGTTTGGTGCGGTTAACTTTGAGTTTGTATCTATTGTGTGCTCTTGTGTTGTTATGGTTGAAGCTGAAGTATTCACTGACAGGTAGGACATTGCAATGTATGATTTTATATACCATGCTTAGTTATTGTGCATCGTCACCAAATGGAACCAAACCAAGTTTGTTACACGCTTGGAAGGAAGCACCATATTTTAATCCTAAACGGGGGACAATCCTTCGATATACTATGTAGGGCAAGCTTAATTCGGCTAAGATGAGCCATCTAGTGCCTCTATAAGCCATTCCTGGTATGATTTGCTGTCTTGCCATTTTTATCTTCAGCTTCCTCTTTGGGAGATTCACTTACGGTACAGCCATGGATTTGCGTGGCTATTGGCTTAGCCAGAGCTTATGTGGACAGCCTCCCTGCGGAGGGAGGGAAGTAGGAAACCCCAACAATCTGCTCAGTCTAGTTGGGAAATTGCAAATAGGCAGGGCTGATAAATCACAGGGAAGAAAAGGAGGAAGGGAGGGAGGGAGCGAGGACCGAAGAAAAGATGTGGGGAAAGAAGGAGGGATGGAAGGAAAGGAGGGGAGGGAGGGGGGGGAAGAGGGGAGACGGAGGTGAGGAAAGTAGGGATTGAAGAAGGAAAAGAGGGAGGGAGGAAAGAGAGAGATGGAGCGGGGAGGGAAGGAGGAAAGTGAGGGAAGGAGGGAGGGAAGAAGGAAAAGGGGAAGGAGGCAAGGGAAGGGAGGAAGGAAAGGGAGGTGAGGAAAGAAGGAGGGATGGAAGGCAGGAAGGTAGGCAGGAAGGAAGGAAGGAAGGAGGGAGGGAGGGAGGGAGGGAGGGAAGGAAGGAAGGAAGGAAGGAAGGAAGGAAGGAAGGAAGGAAGGAATTACTGAGGAAGCCAAAGATCAAACTCTTATAAAGATTCCTGAAAGCAATTAATGTTGCTTTTTTCTATTTTCCTCTATTTCTAGATTTTTTCTCAAGTTCTTCCTCAAATGCAACCAGAACTGCTTGAAGAATGCTGGCAATCCGCGAGATATGCGCCGGTTCCAGGTGACGTCTTGTATGAAGCTGATATACCTTTTTCTTCTTCTCTGGAGACCTCCTTGTAAAAAAAAAAAAAGACATCCTCCTTTGTAACATTTGCTCATCTGATCCATTTGAACCTGGAGCCCAGAGGCTCTGCACACACAAAAAAAAATGGAATCCATCTCACTTCAAGGAAGAGGGTGGCCCATAGATTGGGGTGGCCGGGAGCCCTGGAGAAGATGAATGCACCTGGATTCACCCTGGTGATTTTCTTGCAGACGTTTCATGACCCAACTAGTAACTCCATCAGTGCTAGAAGGGGTTGGGGTTTGAAAGAAGGAGGAGGAGGAGGAGGAGGAGGAGGATCGTGGGATCCTTGGTGGTCTCTGAGCTTGGTGGTTTTCTTGCAGATGTTTCATGACCCAACTAGGTAACCTCATCAGTGCTAGAAGGGAGTGGGCTTTGCTAGAAGGGACTGAGAATGGTCTTGGAGATTGTTTGGCTGGACTGTTTAGTGTTAGGTTGTTTGTCAATTCCTTGATTGGGTGTATTGTTTAAGTAAAGTTAAGTGAAGTAAACAATACCCCTTCTGTAATCAGT
Organism: Notechis scutatus; assembly: GCF_049901735.1. NCBI lineage: Eukaryota > Metazoa > Chordata > Lepidosauria > Squamata > Elapidae > Notechis > Notechis scutatus. The sequence continues at coordinate 202,622 of NC_142012.1, forward strand.
GCAAACAGCGGGAAGATCTAAAATATTTGGCCAGCCAGCCCTTTGAAGGTCCACCAGGTTTGAAGGACTCTCTGGCCATTCTTTGTCCCGGACGCTGCTCTCCTGCACCAAATGTGGCTCAACTTTTGCTCATCAAGGTGGGTGTGTTTGCTTGAGCAACCGCCCGGCTGCCTGGCACCGATGCTATATGCAAATTGGCACGGCAGTTAATCATGTAAAAATGTCACAATTACCATATCCTTCTGCAAGCAAACTGATGAGGCTACTAGCTAGTCAGCACTGGGGGATACCTGGAGAGTATACCTGGTCCATCAGCCTCTGATTTTACACAGCCCCTTCCTGGCCCCTTTTAGATTTCTGGCCAATGGCCAAGGCAAGACCAAACAAAATGTTTTTTTTTTTAAAAAGGAAAGACAACTTTTTCATCCTCAAATGGTCTTATTTCCGAATCGTGGGTTGCGCTCGTTTCTCGAGGCTTTTGAAAATGGAAGCTTGTGTGCCCAGCTGGTTGTCTTTGGTTAAAATGTAGATAGTGAGCACCAGGAAGATGGAGGATTCCCCAGGTGTGCCCTCCCCAACCTGGTGTTTGGGGCAATGGGTATTATAGTCCCACCTATCTAGAAAGGTGACCCTATCTGCAGGGAGGTGATTGATAGATAGATAGATAGATAGATAGATAGATAGATAGATAGATAGATAGATAGATAGATAGATAGATGATAGATAGATAGATAGATAGATAGATAGATAGATAGATAGATAGATAGATAGATAGATGATAGATAGATGATAGATAGATAGATATAAGATGAGAGATATGGATTGATATAGATAGATGAGAGATTAGATAGATGGATGGATGGATGGATATATAGATGAGAGAGAGAAATGGATGGATATAGATAGATGAGAGATTAGATAGATAGATAGATAGATAGATAGATAGATAGATAGATAGATAGATAGATAGATAGATAGATATAGGATGAGAGATATGGATTGATATAGATAGATGAGAGATTAGATGGATGGATATATAGATGAGAGAGAGAAATGGATGGATATAGATAGATGAGAGATTAGATAGATAGATAGATAGATAGATAGATAGATAGATAGATAGATAGATAGATAGATAGATAGATATAGGATGAGAGATATGGATTGATATAGATAGATGAGAGATTAGATGGATGGATATATAGATGAGAGAGAGAAATGGATGGATATAGATAGATGAGAGATTAGATAGATAGATAGATAGATAGATAGATAGATAGATAGATAGATAGATAGATAGATAGATATAGGATGAGAGATATGGATTGATATAGATAGATGAGAGATTAGATGGATGGATATATAGATGAGAGAGAGAAATGGATGGAGATAGATAGATAGATAGATAGATAGATAGATAGATAGATAGATTTATCAATGAGAGATAGATGGGACAGAGAAAGACAGACAGACAGACAACAGACAATAGCTGTTGATAATGGTAGGTAGATGATAGATAAAAGAATAAATATCTGGCTGACTGTGTAATGAACCATACAGTAATAATAATAGTGATAGGTAGGAAGGTAGGTAGGTAGGAAGGTCGACAGACAGACAGACAGACAGACAGACAGACAGACAGACAGACAAGGACAGGATAGGGGAGAGGGGAGCAATATAGAGGCAGATGGTAGATATGGTAGATAGTTCTCTGAGAAAGAGAGATATAGACTGAAGAGAAGAGAAAAAGAGAAATAATAGAAAGAGGAGAGAGAGAGAGAGATGGACAGACAGATAGATTTGGGGGGGGGTTAGTTTTTTTCCTTCTTTCTGGCTTTCTTTTACATACTTTCTTTTGTATCCTCTGGAAGTAATTCTCCTCTTACTAACCTGTCTTCCTACTTTAATCATAAAAAAATTAAATTTTGTTAAAACCACAGCAACCCACTACCCAAACAATAGAAGGATGGTTTTTTTTTAAACAGCTAAATTTCTCACCTTGCTAGGTTTGGTTCTGTCCCCATCATCCTCAAAGCTCTCTTTCTGATGGTTTGCCTTTTGTTTTCCTCCCTCTGGGGCTTCCTTCTCCGCAGGTGGTGGTGTCAACGACGGTGAATGTAGACGGTCACGTCCTTGCCGTGTCCGACAACATGTTTGTCCACAACAATTCCAAACACGGACGCCGGGCGCGGCGGTTGGATCCTTCAGAAGGTACCCTTGCCTGCTATATATTCGTTCATGTTTGCACAGCACGAACTACAAAAGTATAATAATAATAATAATAATAGTAATAATAGTAATAATAATAATAATAATAATAATAATAATAATAATAATAATAATAATAATAATAATAATAATAATAATAATCTGGAAGGAATGGAATGGAATAGAAAATATGGAATGGAATGGAATAACAGACTTGGAAGGGACCTTGGAGGTCTTCTAGTCCAACCCCCTGCTCAACCAGGAGACCTTAATATACATTTCATACAAATGGCTCAGCCAAGCCCTTCTTAAAAACTTCCAGTATTGGAGAATTCACAACTTCTGGAGGCAAGCTGTTCCACTGGTTAATTGTTTCCAGTTGTCAGAAAAATTTCTTCTTAGTTCTAAGTTGCTTAGGAACCAACTAGGAGCAAAGAATGGTTGCGTTGCCCTACTCTGAAGGAAGATGGGAGATGATCCAGCAGGCTTCAAACACAGTCCTTGACTTACAGTGGTTCATTTAGTGACCATTCCAAGTTAGAAGTGCGCTGAGAAAAGGGAGTCAGGACTGGTCCTCACACATATGACCATAGCAGCCGTCCCACAGTCCCATGATCTGATTGGGGGCACTTGGCAACCAACATGCATCTACAACGGTTGTAATGTCTAAGATCATGTGATCGCCACTTTGCGATGCTCCCAGCCAGCTTTCGACAAGCAATGTGAATGCAGGAAGCGAGATCCACTTAAGGACCATGTGATCTATTTAACAACCGAAAAGGTCACAAAATCGGGCAGGGTTCACTTAACAACTGCATCGCTTAGCAACCAGTCCCGATTGAGGTTGTAAGACAAAGGCTTACAGAACAACAAAATGGTTTTTCCTGCCCTCCAGTTCTTCAGAACAGCTTTCTACAACCCGGTGCCCTCCCAGACCACAAACTCCATCGTTCTCAGCCACGCATGGCCTGGACAAAGCAAGAATTGTGTTGAACAGACACAGTGGCTGCCAGGAAAATGGAATGCCTGTGCTTATTTTTTTTTTTACGACATGCATAACTAAATCACCCAGTTATTGAGCCTTAATCTGGGACCTGTTATGTACTTAGAATAATTTTGATGGATTGATAAGATGGATTTGGTCGATTTAATTCATTTAAGTGAGCAAGCTGGGCCCTGTTTCTCCATGCAGCATGCTCTAACCTTAGTAAGGCCACACCTAGAGTACTGCATCCAGTTTTGGTCACCACACTATAAAAAAGATGTTGAGACTCTAGAAAAAAAGTGCAGAGAAGAGCAACCAGGGTGATAAGGGGACTGGAGGCTAAAACATACAATGAACGGTTGCAGGAACCGGGTATGGCTAGTCTAGGGAAGAGAAGGACCAGGGGAGACAGGAGAGCAGCCTTCCAATATTTGAGGGGCTGCCACAGGGAGGAGGAGGGGAGTCAAGCTATTCTCCAAAGCCCCCGATGGCCAGACAAGGAATAATGGATGGAAACTGAACAAGGAGAGATTTAACCTGGAAATAAGGAGAAACTTTCTGACAGTGAGAACAATCAACCCATGGGACAGAAGTTGCCCTCGGGAAGTTGTGGGAGCGCCATCACTGGTGGCTTTCAAGAAGAGATTGGACTGCCATTTGTCAGGAATGGTGTAGGGTCTCCCACTTGGGCGGGGGGTTGGGCTAGATGACCTACAAGGTCCCTTCCAACTCTGATTATCTGTTATCTGTTAAGATGTACAGTTGCAGGAACTGGGCCTGGCTAGTCTAGGGAAGAGAAGGACAGGGAAGACATGTGTTGTGGTTCGCCAGCAGCAGGTGTGGATGGTTGAGGCCTCGGAGAGCGAGGACTCAGATGAGGGGCCTGCATGTGATGCAGGGATGGGGCCAGGACCATCAGGGAGTGGAGTGCTGCCTTTGGAGCTTGTGGAGGCCTGGCAGCAGTGAGGAAGAAGGACCCCGAGGAGCCTGTGCCCAGCGCGCATGTGCACAGGGCTGCTCGAAGGAAAGAGCAGCTGCAGCAGCACGGGAGGTCGGTTCAAATATCGATCCGGTGAAACAAATGCAAATTTAACAACCGGTTCTCCCGAACCGGTCCAAACCGGTAGAATCCCACCCCTGTTTGTGGGAGTCCTGACCCTCTGCCTCTCCCTCTCTCCCCTCCTCCTAAAGCAGCCACCCCCTGCATCAAAGCCGTCAGCCCCAGTGAAGGCTGGACAACAGGAGGGGCCACCGTGATTGTGATTGGGGACAACTTCTTCGACGGGCTTCAGGTGGTCTTCGGCACCATGCTGGTCTGGAGTGAGGTAAGTCTGACTGTTTCCCCCACACCCAACCCCCCTCCCCATTTCTGGATTCATTGTTACCTTCCCCTTTTCCCAAAGGTGTTTTTTCAAGAGCTAATTGGACTTTCTGTGGTTTTTCTTTGAAGACCTTTTGCTTCCCATCCAAGAAGGTCCTTCAGCTCTCCCCTTTTGTCTTTTCCTTTCTTTCTTTCTTTCTTTCTTTCTTTCTTTCTTTCTTTCTTTCTTTCTTTCTTTCTTTCTTTCTTTCTTTCTTTCTTTCTTTCTTCTTACTACCCTCCATTTTTCCCTTCCCCCTTTCCATCCTCTGCTTGCTTGCCTCCCCTCCCTCCCTTCCCCTCCCTCCCCTTCATTTCTCCTCTCTTTTCCTTCTTCTCTCTCCTCCTCCCCTCCCCTCCTCTCCCTTCCCTCCTCTCCCTTCCCTTTTCTTCTCCTCTTTTCCTTCTCTTGTTTCCTGTCCTGTCCTCTTCTCCTCTCCCCTCCCCTCCCCTTTTTCTTCTCCTCCCCTCCCCTTCCTCCCATCCCATCCCACCATTTTATGTCTGATTCCCCTTCCTTTCCTCCTCTCCTTCCCCTTCCCCCACTTCCTTTCCCCATCCCTTTGCTTCCTTTCCCATCTGTCCCAGTGCAAAACCTTGTTTGAGTCCCAGCAAAATCCGAAGTGTCTCAGCCTGATCTGGCTCCATTTTGGGGGGGGGACTGGACTTCATTTATTTATTTATTTATTTTGCTCCTAAGAGAGTTTGCAGAAACAACCCAGCTCAAGTTAACCGCAGGCAGAAATGGCCCAAATCCCACCTCCTCCCACCCCCACTGGGCGAAAGACAGATATAAAACCCAAAGCCAAAGAATGGGTTTTGGTCTGGGGTCAAAAAGCAGACGGTGCAGAAGCCTTTTTCTAGGTGCCAAGAAAAAAAAAACATAATTTAAGGTGTTGATAATTCCCATTTTCAAGTCCAAAGCACATCACCCTCCTCATTGGGGAGGAGGGAATATATTGGCACCCCCTTTGTGAGCAGAGTCAGCTTTACACTCAAAAAGACTCTCCGCCTCTTGAAAGGAAATTCCCCTGAGCCCCTGCAGTGGCTACTTGTCCATGGAGTCTTTCCCAGGTGGGGTGACCGGGAGGGAGAGTGCAGGAAGAAGGGTGACCGGGAGGGAGGGACAATAAACCCCACAGATTGGGGGAGGAGGGGAGGAGAAGCAGAAGGAAGGGGAGGAAGATGAGAAGAAGGAGAAGCGATACAGGAGGAGGAGGAGGAGGAGGAGAGTAGAGATGGAAGGGGAGGAAAAGAAGAGAAAGGATGCAGGAGGAGGAGGAGGAAAGGAGAAGGAAGAAAAAGAAGGGGAGGAGGGATACAGGGACAGTGGAGAAGGAGCAGAAGGGAGATGGAAGGAAAGGAAAAGAAGAGAAGGATGCAGGAAAAGAAGGAGAGTGGAGAAGGAGATTAGGGAAGGGAGGAAAAGACAAGGGATGCAGGAGGAGGAGGAGGAGAAAGGGAAGGAAGAAAAGGGGGAGGAGGGATACAGGGACAGTGGAGAAGGAGCAGAAGGGAGATGGAAGGAAAGGAAAAGAAGAGAAGGATGCAGGAAAAGAAGGAGAGCGGAGAAGGAGATTAGGGGAAAAAAGGGAGGAAAAAGACAAGGGATGCAGGAGGAGAAGGAAGAAGAAAGGAAAAGAAAGGAAAGGAAAAGGAAGAGAAGAGTGGTTATGGAAGGGGAGAAAAGAAGATAAGGGATGCGGGAGTAGAAGGAGAGTGGAAATGGAAAGGGAGGAAAAGAAGAGAAAGGATGCAGGAGGAGGGGGGCGGGGAGGAAGTGACTGCTAGCCTCAAATATTCCTGGCTTCTGTGTGCCTGGGCCCTTCCCTTAGTGTAAAGCTTCACCTCCAAGTCTGACCATCCTCTTCTCCCCATAACAGTTGATCACGCCACACGCAATCCGGGTCCAGACGCCGCCCCGGCACATCCCCGGCGTGGTGGAGGTGACGCTCTCCTACAAGTCGAAGCAGTTTTGCAAAGGGGCACCTGGGCGGTTTGTCTACACAGGTAAGCGCTGGGCATGGGGGAGGGTAGTGTGAGAAAATAAGGGGGAGAGACAGGCGTTTACAGCTTCTGCCATGGGACGGTTGAGCCACAAAGCTGATGGCCAGGAGTCAGGCAGTGCCCCCACACTGCTGCTAAGAAAGAAAGGAAAGAAAGGAAGGAAGGAAGGAAGAAGGAAGAGAAAGAGGGAGGAGGAAAGAAAGAGAGAGAGAGAGAGAAAGAAAGAGAGAGAGAAAGAAAGAAAGAAAAAAGAGAGAGAGAGAGAGAGAAAGAGAGAGAGAGAAAGAAAGAAAGAAAGAAAGAAAGAAAGAAAGAAAGAAAGAAAGAAAGAAAGAAAGAAAGAAAGAAAGAAAGAAAGAAAGAAAGAAAGAAGGGAGTAAGGAAGGAAACAAGGCAGGAGGGAGGGAGGAAGGAAAGAAAGAAAGAAAGAAAGAAAGAAAGAAAGAAAGAAAGAAAGAAAGAAAGAAAGAAAGAAAGAAAGAAAGAAAGAAAGAAAGAAAGAAAGAAAGGAGGGAGGAAGGAAAGGGAAAGAAAGAAAGAAAAAGAAAGGAAGGAAGAAAGACAGAAAGAAGAGAAAAAGAGAGAAAGAAAAGAGAAAGAAAGGAAGAAAAGAAAGAAGGGAGGGAGGGAGGAAAGAAGGAAGGAGGGAGGGAGGAAAGGGAAAGAAAGAAAGAGAGAAAAAAAGAAGAGAGAAAGAAAGAAAGGAAGAAAGGAAAGGCAGGAGGGAGGGAGGGAGGGAGGAAAGAAAGAAAGAAAGAAAGAAAGAAAGAAAGAAAGAAAGAAAGAAAGAAAGAAAGAAAGAAAGAAAAAGGAAGGAAGGAAAGAAGAAGAAAGAAATAAGAAAGGAAAGAAAGAAAAAGGAAGGCAGGAGGGAGGAAGGAAAGAAAGGGAAGGGAAGGAAGGTTTATGTAATGATTATTTAAAGTTAAAACAGCACTGAAAAAAATGACTTACGACCATTTTCCACACTTACGTCCGTTGCAGCATTCCCCATGGTCACATGATCAAAATTCAGCCAATTGGCAATTGGTTCATATTTACGACCATTGTTGCATCTCAAGGTCTCGTGATCCCCTTTTGCAACCTTCTGACGAACAAGGTCAACGGGGAAGCCCGATTTCCTTAACAACTGGGTTACCAATCCCCCCCACACCAGTGATTCACTTAACAACAGTGGCAAGAAAGGTTCATAAAATGGAGCAGGGCTCACTTCCACCACTGTCTTGCCTAGCAACAGAAATTCAGGGCTGTAAATCAAGGACTTCCCATATAAGAGAGGAGCGTGGAGGATACGTGAGCTTGCGCAAGGAATCGCAACGCCGCAACCAGGTCCAAGAAATGATTGCAAATGGAGTCCGACAGATGCCGGTTAGAAAAGCGTGCAAAATTATGCTCAGTTGCAGCTTTTTGTTGTTGTTGTTGTTGTTGTTGTTGTTGTTGTTGCTTGTTTGGCTTAATTCGTGTTATTTTGTTGACAGGGAAAGCAGCAGTTTTATGACAAACTGAAAAACTTCATCCTTTAGGGTGGTTTGGGGCCTTCCATTGCAAGCTAATCTGGCGTGGGTGGGGTTTTTTTTCCCCTTCAACTGGCTGTCGCCCAAAGTGTGCTGCCAAGCAGAGTTCTTAAGGACTAGAAACTTGATTTGGAGGGGCGTGTGGAATCATTACAAAAGTGATGTTGACATTGGGGATAAGTGTGTGTGTAGGGGGAAAAATCATACTATTTTTTAGCAACTTTTACCAGTTAAAGTTTCCACTCGTTCAAGCGTTTCCAGAGGTGCATTTTGATAAGTTTGCCTATTTTTTCCTACTTCTATAACTGTCTGGTTTGGCACAGCAACTGAACAGGACAGGCACAGACTTCAATGGGTAGTTAGGACTGCAAGGGGGAAAAAAACCCCAAACAATTGCAACCAGCCTGCCTTCAGCTGAGGACCTATATATTGCGTGGGTCAGAAAGAAAACATCTGCAGACCCCTCACATCCTAGACACAAACAGTTTTAGCTCCTCCCCTCGGGATGGCACTACAGGGCATTGCATGCCAAAACAACCAGACACAGGGACAGCATTTTTCTCTCCCTCGTGCCATCGCTTCTGCTGAACACCTAATTCACACAGCACTTGTCTGATGTCTAAGGATATTCACTCCCTGTAGTAGCACTGTATTTGTTACTATTATCCTTCTCATCTTTCATATCACCTTCTCCTATTGCTATCTTGTGGTTACGTTAATTTTTTGTTTGTATGTAGGAATAGAATAGAATAGAATAGAATAGAATAGAATAGAATAGAATAGAATAGAATAGAATAGAATAGAATAGAATAGATGGTGAATGGGATGGGATGGGATAGAAAGGAGTAGAGTAGAGTAGAGTAGAGTAGAGTAGAGTAGAGTAGAGTAGAGTAGAGTAGAGTAGAGCAGAGTAGAGTAGAACAGAATAGAATAGAATAGATGGTAATGGGATGGGATGATGGTGATGGGATGGGATGGGATGGGATAGAATAGAATAGAATAGAATAGAATAGAATAGAATAGAATAGAATAGAATAGAATAGAATAGAATAGAATAGAATAGATGGTGAATGGGATGGGATGGGATAGAAAGGAGTAGAGTAGAGTAGAGTAGAGTAGAGTAGAGCAGAGTAGAGTAGAGTAGAACAGTAGAATAGAATAGATGGTGAATGGGATGGGATAGAATAGAATAGAATAGAATAGAATAGAATAGAATAGAATAGAATAGAATAGAATAGAATAGAATAGAATAGATGGTGAATGGGATGGGATGGGATAGAATAGAATAGAATAGAATAGAATAGAGTAGTGAATGGGAGTGGGATGAGGATAGAATAGAATAGAATAGAATAGAATAGAACAGAACAGAACAGAACAGAATAGAATAGAATAGAATAGAATAGAATAGAATAGAATAGAATAGAATAGATGGTGAATGGGATGGGATAGAATAGAATAGAATAGAATAGAATAGAATAGAATAGAATAGAATAGAATAGAATAGAATAGAATAGAATAGGAATAAGAATAGAATAGAATAGAATAGAATAGATGGTGAATGGGATGGGATGGGATGGGATGGGATAGAATAGAATAGAATAGAATAGAATAGAATAGAATAGAATAGAATAGGAATAAGAATAGAATAGAATAGAATAGAATAGAATAGAATAGAATAGAATAGATGGTGAATGGGATGGGATGGGATGGGATGGGATAGAATAGAATAGAATAGAATAGAATAGAATAGAATGTGGATAGGATAGGATAGGATAGGATAGGATAGGATAGGATAGGATAATGAAGAATAGAACAGAACAGAACAGAATAGATGAGATGGTGAATAGGATGGGATCAGATGGGATTGGATAGGATAGAATAGGATAAAATAATAGAATAGAATTGGATAGGATGGTAGAGAGGAGGAGAGGAATGGAGAGGTAGAGAAGAGAAAAGAATATAGAACAGAATAGAATAAAATAAAATAGAGTACAGTAGAATTCTTTTATAGGCCAAGTGTGATCAGACACACGAGGAATTTGTCTCCAGTGCAAAAGCTCAGTGTACATGCAAAACAACAAAGTAATCATAAGATGGGATGGCTGCCAAGGACCCTCTCCCCCCCCTTCCCCCTCCTTCTCTCTCCTCCCGGACATAACCCTAGCCAGGAGGGGTACGTTATAGCCCCTCCCTCCCGTTGCATGACTAATCTTGTATGCTGTGGCCTGGAAAAGGGGTCTGCAGGGATGGGGGCCGCAGAGGCAGCCCAGGAAATCAATAGCAATTAAGGCTGCAGAGAGGCTGCCCAGAACTGAAATGGTAGCATATGTTTACACTAAATCAAGCAATCCATCTTCATCCCAATGTAGTAACGAAGCACATGCCAATCTGGGCTTTGGGGGGTTGGGGGGGGGGAACAGAGGAGGAGGGGGAGGAGTTTGTTCAGGGAAGCTGCGTGCGTCTGTTGGAGGGGATCCAGGAAAAGGGGGCGGGGGTCTCTGATGCGCTGGGCTTGCTATTTGTTCTTATTTATTTAATGCCTTTATTATTTTTTGTAAATAACTCAGGGAAGCAAACGGATGCATTACGCCTTCCTCTTCCTCCTGTTTCCCACACAACAACAACCCTACAAGGTGGTCTGGGCTGAGGAAGAGGGAGGGGCCCAAAGTCACCAGTTGGGTTTCGTCCCTAAGCCGGGACTAGAACTCACTGTCTGCTGGTGAATGGTCCAAAGTCACCCACCTGGCTTTCTTGGCTAAAGCTGAACTAGAACTCACTGTCTTCTAGTGATCGGCCCAAAGTCACCCAGCCAGCTTTCATGGTTAAAGTGGGACTAGAACTCACCGTCTCCTAGTGACTGGCCCAAAGGAACTGAGCCAGCTTTTGTGCCTAAGGCCAGACTAGAGAACTCTTCGGTCTGACTTAAGCATGGTATATAAAATCATACATTGCAATGTCCTACCTGTCAGTGAATACTTCAGCTTCAACCATAACAACACAAGAGCACACAATAGATACAAACTCAAAGTTAACCACACCAAACTTGATTGCAGGAAATACGACTTCAGCAATAGAGTGGTCAATGTCTGGAATCCTCACCCGACTCTGTAGTCTCTTCCCCAAACCCCAAAAACTTTAACCTTAGACTGTCTACTATTGACCTCACCCCTTTCCTAAGAGGTCTGTAGGGGGCGCTGCATAGCGCACCAACGTGCCTACCGTCCCTGTCCTATTGTTTCTCTTATTCTTCTTTATTTTTCTTATATGTACCCATTTCATGTATTCACAACTATGTATACACTTATACTTATTATCTTGTAAACAATTGGCAAATCAAATAAATAAATAAATAAATAAATAAATAAATAAATAAATAAATAAATAAATAAATAAAAACTCACTATCACCTGGTGATTGGCCCAAAGCCACCAGCCGGTTTTCGTAGCTGACCTCAAACAGCTTAGAGAGGGCTGGAACGGCTTTAGATTTGGATGGGAGACCACGAGGAGATCCTAAGGCAGCAGATGAGAACAGGAAGCTGCAGCAAACCACTTTCAGACAGCTGCCCCTGAAAATGGCCTCTACGCACTGCAAGCCCAAGGTCACGGTCAGCCGAGCTTGAGCCAGCTGGACGCTGCGACTGCCAAAAAGGCCATCCTAACTTCACAAAGAGAATTAGAGTCAATTAAGGAGCCTTGGCTTCAGGCCCACCATCCCTAAATCTCACCCTTTTAGGATGTGGCTGTAAGGATCCCTGCATTTGCATAGGATTGGTACTGCCTATAGCAAAAAGGACAGGTAGTCCTCGGTTTATGACCACAGTTGAGCCCGGCATTTCTATTGCTAAAGCGAGACAGTTGTTCCGTGAGTTTTGCCACATTTTATGACCATTCTTGCCACAGTTGTTAAGTGAACCCTGGCAGGTGTTAAGTTAGTCACACGGTTGTTAAGTGAATCTGACTTCAATGAGAGAAGCAACCTAGAACTAAGGAGAAATTTCCTTACAGTGAGAACAATTAACCAGTGGAACAACCTGCCACCAGAAGTTGTGAATGCTCCAACCCTGGAAGTTTTTAAGAAGAGATTGGACAACCATTTGTCTGAAATGGTACAAGAATTTCCTGCCTGAGCAGGCGGGGGTGTTGGACTAGAAAACCTCCAAGCTCCCTTCCCACTCCGTTATCCTCAGGGGTGGGATTCTTACCAGTTCGCACCTATTCGCTAGAACCGGTTGTTGACATTCTAAGCAGTTCGGAGAACCGGTTGTTAGAAGAAATTACTGGCCTAATCCTGTAAGGAAGGCAGGAAGGAAACATTCTGGTGTTGCTTACAGAAACTGCCTCTCCGTTAACCCTTCTTACATTCTTGGCAGGACTAAACTTCCTGTCTCAGGAACTTCTCTGGAGTTATTTTTCCCTCCTTTGCTGGTACTTTGCTTGCGTGGAGTGGCCATTCAAAGTTACAATGGCACTGAAAAAAGTGACTTATGACCGTTTTTCACACTTACGACTGTTGCAGCATCCCCACAGTCATGAGAGGCCAGGCGAGGAGATGCGTGCCTCAATGTGAGTGACATTGAGTTAGCCACGCCCAGCCAACAACATGACCACCAAGCCACGCCCACCAACTAAGTCACGCCCACAGAACCGGTTGTTAAAAAATTTGAATCCCTCCTCTGGTTATCCTATCCTGTTGCTCGTCAGAAGGTCACTAAAGGAGATCACGTGGCCCCAGGACACCGCATGAGTCAGTTGCCAACCGTCTGGATTTTGACCACGTGACCACAGATGTGTGTGTGTGTGTGTGTGTGCGGCAACCATTGTGCGTAAAACAGTCACCGAGTCATGTCTTTTTTCACTGCCATCGTAACTTGGAACGGTTGCTAAACGAACCGTTGTAAGTTCGAAGACTATTTGATGCTCTTTGCACCCTGCAAAACTGATGGGTTCCTTCTTTCCACGCCTAGCCCTGAATGAGCCAACGATCGATTATGGGTTCCAGCGCCTACAGAAGGTGATCCCCCGGCACCCAGGCGACCCCGAACGCTTACCAAAGGTAAGACACACACGTCCCCACACCCCACTTTTCCCTTCAGCCTCTCAGCGTTGCGTCGATGTGTCTAAACACCGGCTGCGTTTTCATTTCCACGCCAAACAGGAGTGGTTTTTTTTTCTTTTTCTTTTGAATTTTCTGATGAGGGTGAGAGACAAACCACAGAGGACGAAACATTTAGGAAACCTGGTTTTCTTCTCTTTCGGCTGGTTGGGTTTGTCATCGGCAGGGAGTTGTGTTGTTGTGGTTGTGGTGCACACCCAAACACTTGTGCACATACCAACACACTTATCTGCACACACATATATGCACACCATGCCAAGAATCCAGAAGGACACACTCCTCATTACGCCTCGATGAGCCTTAAGGGACGTCAGCGCCCACACACACGTACACACAGATGTATGCACAAACACACATTTGTGTGCACAAATATACATGCACACAAGGCAGAGGGCTCACACACACACTATGCATCGTGCCTGGAGGAGCCTCAAGGGACATCACCACCAACCCACACGCACATACACAAACACACAAGCATATGTACATGCACACACACACATGCGTGTGCACACATACATGCATGCGATGCAAAGGGCCCAGAAGGACACACTCCACATCATGCCTTGATGAGCCTCAAGGGACATCAACACACACAAACACACATTTGTGTGCACAAACATATATGTGCACAATGCAGAGGGCTCACACACACACTATGCATCGTGCCACCACCCCACACGCACATACACAAACAAGCACATGTGCATGCACACACACATGTGCGCATACATACATGCACGTGATGCAAAGGGCCCAGAAGGACACACTCTGCATCATGCCTTGATGAGCACTTCCACATACACACACACACATACATTTGTGTGTGCACAAACACACAAACACCTAGCTGCCCAAACATACATGCACCCAATGCAAAGGGCCCAGAAGGACATGCTCTGCGTCACGTCTTAACAGATAACAGATAATCAGAGTTGGAAGAGACCTTGTAGGTCATCTAGTCCAACCCCCTGCCCAAGTGGGAGACCCTATACCATTCCTGACAAATGGCAGTTCAATCTCTTCTTGAAAGTCTCAAGTGATGAAGCTCCCACAACTTCCCGAGGGCAACTTTTGTTCCACTGGTTGATTGTTCTCACTGTCAGAAAGTTTCTCCTTATTTCCAGGTTAAATCTCTCCTTGTTCGGTTTCCATCCATTATTCCTTGTCTGGCCTTCAGGTGCCTTGGAGAATAGCTTAACTCCCCTCCTCCTCTCTGTGGCAGCCCCTCAAATATTGGAAGATGCTCTCCTGTCTCCCCTGGTCCTTCTCTTCCCTAGACTAGCCAGACCCAGTTCCTGCAACTGTTCATCGTATGTTTTATCCTCCAGTCCCCTAATCATCCTGGTTGCTCTTCTCTGCACTTTTTCTAGAGTCTCAACATCTTTTTTATAATGTGGCGACCAAAACTGGATGCAGTACTCTAGGTGTGGCCTTACTAAGGCTTTATAGAGTGGTATTAGTACCTCCCTTGATCTGGATTGTATCCCTTTGTGAATGCAACTTGGGATTGCATTGGCTTTTTTGGCTGCTGCTGCACACGGCTGGCTCCTATTTAGCTGGTTGTCCACTAAAACTCCAAGATCCCTCTCCCAGTTCCTGCTATTGAGCCTGGTTTCACCCAGTCTATATGTGTCCTTTTGGTTTTTCTTGCCAAAGTGTAGGACTTTACTTTTACCTACATTGAATTTCATTTTGTTAGATACGACCCAGTGTTCTAGTCTGTCAAGATCCATCTGGATCTTGAGCCTATCTTCTTGGGTGTTAGCTATTCCTGCCAGCTCAGTATCATCTGCAAATTTGGTGAGTTCCCCTTCTATTCCCCCATCTATGTCATTAATGAAGATATTGGCAAACCTCAAAGGAGGTCTCCACCACCCCACGCATACACACACACATACACACACACACCCAGAGCGTAAAAGGCCCAGAAGGACCCATTCCAGTGACTCCTTGAGGACCTTAAAGGGACTTCCGGGAGGGAAGTGGGATGGCATAGAGACCAACCAGGATTCCTCAAAGACCCGGAGGAGAATGTGGCACCCATCCACCAACAGGCTCCTGCCACAGTGACTGGGTGCCTCTTGCTCAGGCCACCGCCGCCGTCCTTGGGAAATCCGACTGATGCTTGTGGGCAGAGAGCAGCTGGAGGCAAGAGGGGCTGCAGATGGGGAGTGACAGCTGAAGGCAGCCGCCAAATTGGAGCCATTAATCATGGCTTGACACAGATGCAGGAGAGGCTGTTTGCCTGCATGGCTTCCCCACCACTCCTGCCTTGGGGGAGGGGGGGAGGCTCAGCAGCCTCCCACTGACTCACTGGTGGTCCTAACCCCCTCCCCCATCTCTCTGGTTTTTCTTTCTCCCCACCCCCATTTCAGCCCCATCAGCGAGTCTGGGGTCTCCTTCTAAGAAGGCCCTGCAGAGACTGTCAGTCCCTGGAAGAAGGACCTCTTTTTATCCAAGTTGATTTACTTTCAGGATTAGATTGGTTGAGAGGGAGACAGGCAAGGTGGGTTTTCTTAGGCACAGCTTTCTCCTCCAGGAGGGAGTTAAGGAAATACCACAACAGATGCTGCATTGGAGATGGTTCTTGAGGTAGGCGGTCTCTGTATATGGAGGCTCTTCCGTCTCACCCTTGTGTTGGTCTGAATTCTTTGGGGTAGGTGAAATTTGGACAATTGGTGCATGGAGTTATTTATATCTTGGGGGAGGAGGAGGAGGAGGAGGAGGAGGAGGAGGAATTAAGGATGTGAATGAAGAATGAAGGATCCTGACTACATCCTAAGTTGCAGAGCTTGCAAAAATTTTAAAACGCACGTTTTAAGAAAAAATAAATAAACAAATCTCCCGTTTTGAGCTAACTTTTTAGAAAAGGCGATTGAGCGAAGAAAGAAAAACCTCCAGAGGAAAATAAAAAGACAGAGTAGAAGGAAAGGAAGAGAAATTAAGAACCAAAATTGCAGGGACGGAAAAGATAAAAAGGGCAGCCAAACACAGGAATATGCACTCCTAGATACGAAAATATTAGGAATATGCCCAAGTTGGGCCAATCTGGATCCAAGCCAGTTTTCCTAAAATCAATCCTCTAAATTGTAGGTTAGTTTGATGTTGAAAGCCACAACCAACTGCTGAACCACAGCCAAATTGGAAACGCTAACTTTTGATTATCAGTTGTGTGTGTGTGAGAGAGAGAGAGAGAGAGAAAGAGAGAGAGAGAGAGAGAGGGAAGGAAGGAAGAAAAGGAAGGAGGGAGGGAGGGAGGGTAGAGGAAGGAAGGAGGGAGATGGTGATAGGGATGAGAGGAAGGAAGGAAAGAGGGAGGGAGGGTAGAGGAAGGAAGGAAGGAAGGAAGGAAGGAAGGAAGGAAGGAAGGAAGGAAGGAAGGAAGGAAGGAAGGAAGGAAGGAAGGAAAGGAAGGAAGGAAGGAAGGACAGAAGGAAGGGATGGAGGAAGGAAGGAAGGAAGGAAGGACAAGGACAATGACTGTGGGATGGAGGAAGGAAGGAAGGAAGGAAGGAAGGAAGGAAGGAAGGAAGGAAGGAAGGAAGGAAGGAAGGAAGGAAGGAAGGAAGGAAGGAAGGAAGGAAGGAAGGAAGGATGGATGAGGAGAAGGACAATGACTGTGGGATGGAGGAAGGAAGGAAGGAAGGAAGGAAGGAAGGAAGGAAGGAAGGAAGGAAGGAAGGAAGGAAGGAAGGAAGGAAGGAAGGAATTCTCTGGCCACATCCTTCTCACCTTCTGCTTTATACCGTTAATTGTAAAAAAAGCAGAATCGACTCCTCCGGCTGGGATCTGACTCTCCTTTAGCCAAGGCTCGGAGTGGGTAGCCAGGCTGGGCTGCTCATTCATCATAGTTAAGCAGCCTGTCTCAGACACACACACACACACACACACACACACACACACACATAGCTCCTCAAGTGAGACTGCCAACAGTTAGAGCTATTCTGTCCGTGTGTGTGTGTGTGTGTGTGTGTGTGTGTGTGTGTGTGTGTGCACAACTTTGGAAGGATGCAAAAGAAAGAGATTTGTGTTTTTCTGTCTCAGGGAAAAAAACCTCTCTTGCAAACTGCACAACCCTTGAAACCTTCCATTCTGGCCAACACAAAACAACAACAATCTCCTTCCCCCTCCCCCCCCCCGCCCAAAACCCCCCAACAACAACCCCTGTGTGATTGTTGTGCTGCAAAGACTGTAATCAATTGAACATTGAACCTGGAATACAGGTAGTCCTTGACTTACAACAGTTCATTTAGTGACCGTTTGAAGTTACAATGGCACTAAAACAAGCGATTTATGACCCATTTTCACACTTGCGACCGTTGCAGCATCCCCCCACCATCACGTGATCAAAATTCAGGTGCTTGGCCACCGACTGGTATCTATGACGGTCGCAGTGTCCCCGGGGTCGACCGATTCCCATCTGACAAGCAAAGTCGATGGGGGAAGCCAGATTCGCTTAATGACTCTGTTCCTAACTTATCCATGGCCGTGATTCACTTAACAACGGTGGCGAGAAAAGTTGTAAAAGGAGGCAAACCTCACTTGAGAGCCGTCTCGTGCAGCACTGTAAGATCTGGGCTCAATTGTAGTCATAAGTCAAGGACTGCATGTGGAATGTGCGCCTTGCGGGGTAGCGCATCGTTCAGACAGCAAAGTCAAATTTCTAGTCCTCATGAGAAGTCAAGGTTCCTTTTGGGTACCCAATTGGGGCTTTCAACAGCAGCCTATCAGAACGCACAGGCAGGGGCACACAAGTGGTTCACGCAAGGCCACGAAAAAAATGGGTGGGAGGGGAAGGGAATGATGGAAAACTGATCCCGTTTCCCAGATCCCACTTCAATTTCAGATAAAATATAAGTTCTCCTCGCCTTACAATCCCCCCAAAGAATTTCTGTCACTAAGCAAGGCGTTTGTTAAGTGAGTGGGACCCAACGTTATCACCTTTCTCCTCCCCCCCCCAAGTTCTTAAACAAATTCCTTCCCTTATTAAGTGAATTGCACAGTCGTTAAATGAATCCCTATTGACTCTGGGAGTTGAAGCCCACCTGTCTTAAACTTGCCGAGGTCAAAAAGATAACAGAGTTGGAAGGGGCCTTGTAGGTCATCTAGTCCAACCCCCGCCCAAGCGGGAGACCCTACACCATTTCTGACAAATGGCAGTCCAATCTCTTGTGGAAAGTCTCAAGTGATGAAGCTCCTACAACTTCCAAGGGCAACTTCTGTTCCATGGGTTGATTGTTCTCACTGTCAGAAAATCCCTCCTTATTTCCAGGTTGAATCTCTCCTTGTTCAGTTTCCATCCATTCTTCCTTGTCTGGCTTTCGGGGGCTTTAGAAAATAGCTTGACCCCCTTCCTCATCCCTGTGGCAGCCCCTCAGATATTGGAAGACTGCTATCCTGTCTCCCCTGGTCCTTCTCTTCCCTGGACTAGCCAGGCCCAGTTCCTGCAACCGTTCTTCATATGTTTTAGCCTCCAATCATCCCCTAATCATCCTGGTTGCTCTTCTCTGCACTTTTTCTAGAGTCTCAACATCTTTTTTATAATGTGGTGACCAAAACTGGATGCAGTACTCTAGGTGTGGCCTTACTAAGGCTTTATAGAGTGGTGTTAGTACTTCCCTTGATCCAAAAGCACGAGAACCTCTCCATCCCTGCTCCCCCTGCCACCCAAAAAGTCTGACTCTCGAGACGTTGTGGGGTGCAGGGTGAGTGGCAAACTTGGGGCGGGGGGGGGGCGCAGGGGGGGAGATTGCCTTGCTGCTGTTTCCTTCCCCAATCCCTCCACCCCCGGACAGTCCCTGCCCAGAGTTAAACCAACTGTTTTTGTGACGCCCACCTTCACGTGAGGGGCTGGGGGCTCAGTGTGTGCCGAAACCAGCTGGAAGCCACCACCCCCTCCCTCCTCCATTATGGTATTGATCGGGGAGAGATTGCCGAAGACAGAAGAGCAAGTGGCCGTGATTGTTGGCACTTAGCTTGACAGCTATCCAATAGCCTTGAGATCCTGATGTATGGTCCGGAGAACCTGCCCGGTTGGTCGTCTCTCTCGGTTGTCGGGAAGCTGGGAGAAGGAAAAGTGGAGCGGGGAGGTGGGGGTTGGGGGGTTGGGGAGGGAGTTCAGGAACGAAACCTTTCCAACCTGTGCCAGGGATTGGTCAGTGATGGCGTTCCTTCTCCCAAACAGGGTTAACAGGAGAGTCCTCGGCATACAGCCATCTGTTTAGCGACAGAGTTATGACAACCCTGAAAAAAGGAGTCACTCAAGTGGCTGTCCCAGAGGTGCTTTTATTTCAAGAGGCAACTGGACTTTCTGTTTTTTTTTTTTTCCTTTGAAGAAGTTTCGCTTCTCATCCAAGAAGCTTCTTGAGCTCTGGACGGTGGGGGATGGAAGGATTTCTACTCCTTGCAGGCAGCTGGTCATTTGCATCCCTTTTAGAGAGCCGTTGAGGCCACTTGGAGGTTTATCTGTGTCCTTTGGGGGGTCACCTGAGTGGTGCAAACGGGTGTGGAGCCTTCCTGGAACTGCTGAAAGGACGGTGTTGTAGACTGGAGGTAGATGATGTAGTATCCCTCCCCCATGTTGACAGAGCTGTTCAATTTGGACATAGATGGCCTCTTTTTCAAACCAGAGGTCCCCTCTGTCCAAAATGTGGAGTTTATTGTCTTCCAAAGAGTGACCTGTGTCTTTTAAAGGCAGGTGGATTGCTGACTTTTGTCCTGAGGGCTTTGTTCTCCTATGTTGTGCCACGGCGTTTGTGAAGTGGTTGTTTTGTTTCTCCGCCAATCTTCTGTCTACGACACAGTCCTTTCAGCAGTTCCAAGATGGCTCTAGACCCATTTGCACCACTCAGGTGATACCCCGAGGACACAGATGGTGGCCTCAATGACTTTCTAAAAGGACGCAAATGATCAGCTGTCTGCAAGGACCAGAAATCCTTCCGTTCCCCATCATTCAGTCAGAGCTGAAGAAGCTTCTCGGATGAGAAGCGAAACGTCTTCAAAAACAACAACAACAAGAAAGTCCAGTTGCCTCTTGAATAAAAGCACCTTTGGGACAACCACGCCCTGGGTGACTGAGAATCTCCGTAGACACACAATTGCTCCACACACTTTGCAACTAACGTGGCATTCTCCAGGGTCACCTGATCAAAATTTGGGCACTTGGCAACCAGTAGGGGCAATCCTCGACTTACAACCGTTTGTTTAGTGATTGTTTGAAGTTACAAGGGCACTGAAAGGGACTTATGGTTGGTTTTCACACTTAGGACCGTTGTAGCATCTCTGCAATTGCCTGATCAAAATTTGGGCACTTGGCAACCGGCATGTTACAGCGTCTCGGAGGGTTGTGCGATTGCTATTTGCAACCTTCCCAGATGGCTTGCGACAAACAAAGTCATGCAGGAAGCCAGATTCACTTAACGACTTCAAAAGGTTCTCTAAATGAATGATTGTCAGTCGAGGATTATCTGTATCTGCAGTTAGAACCTGGTTTTGCCACAGCTCAACGATAATCTATCTATCCCTGTCGGTCTGTTTGTCCATGCACCCACTCACCCACCTCTATCCATCTATTAATCTATCCATCTATCCATATCTATCTATCTATCTATCTATCTATCTATCTATCTATCTATCCTCTATCTATCTATCTCATCTATCTATCTATCTATCTATCTATCTATCTATCTATCTACGTCTCTATCTCTATCTCTATCATCTCTATCTCTATCTATCTATCTATCTATCTATCTATCTGTCTATCTATCTTCTATCGATCTATCTATGTCTCTATCTCTATCTTCTATCTATCTTCTATCTTCTATCTCTATCTATCTCTCTATATCTATCTATCTATCTATCTATCTATCTATCTATCTATCTATCTATCTATTTCATATTTCCCAACTGCCAATTTGGGCAGTGTACAAGTTTATACTCCCTGATTGAAGAGGAGGAGGAGAAAGAGAAAGAGGAGGGAGGAGGAAGAGGAAGAGAAAAATGAGGAGGAGGAGGAGGAGGAGGGGAGGAAGAGAAAAGTGGAGGAGGAGGAAGAGACAGGCAAAGGAGGAGGAAGAGGAGAAGGAAGAGAAAGAGAAAGAGGAGGAGGAGGGAGAGGGGGAGGAAGTAGAGGTAGAGGAAGGAGGAAGAGGAAGAGAGATGGAAGAGAACAAAGAGAAAGAGGAGGAGGAGGAGGAGGAAAAATTTGCACAGCCTCTGCAATTTTTCAGTGGGTTTCCATCCCAGCAAAGCGATGGCTTTGTGATCCAACCAAAAACAACCACCCCACACAAGAACAACAACAACATCAGAACAATCCCTGAAATTGGAAGAATAGTTGGCAACCCTCTCGGTCAGCACCGCCAAGGCCTCCTCCGGATGCATTCAATTTGTCTCCCACGTTGACAAAAAAAAAAAAAAACAATACAAGTGGAGTTTTGATGAGCTGCTGTGTTCCACAAATCGTAACAACCACACCCCAAACCACAAAGTCTATCCTGATTCTTGGAATGCAGAAGCTGTTCTCCTCCGGTTGGAGAAGGACCCTGGGCAAAGTTTTGGTAACAGGATTGGCCCAAAGGACAGATCCTATCTTCACGGGAGGAATTGCCGAGGCCCGAAAGAGTAGTGTCAAAATGCACAAAAGCGTTGGCCTCGTGGTGAGATATCGAATGCATTCCAATTGTGGACAGTGTCCGCAGCTGTCCGATCTTTGCAGAGAACCCTTCCGCCCCTGCGTGCCTGCCAGATGTTTTGGCCAGGATCTCTGGGAAGATCAGAGAGGGAGCACAATGCATCTGGAAGGCCTCCAGGAGAGGAAGAAAGGGTGGCCTGCTAGATTGTCTGAATGGCTGGCCCTCCAAAACCTCCAATGACTTTTTTATTTCAAGGTGCTCCATGAATTCTATTTTACAGTAGGGGTGTCCAATTTTGACGACTTTAAGACTTGTGATGCCCACAGGCCTTTAAAAGTGGCATAAGGTGGACACCCCCTGCTTTACAACTTTACTTGGATTTGATTCTGATCTCAACGAACCAACCAATCAATCAGAATAGAGCTGGAAGGGTCCTTAGAGTTCTTCTAGTCTAGTGATGGTGAACCTTTTGGTGCCAAAGCGCGTGTGCACATACCCAAAATGCAAGGCGTCACCTTTGTGCATTTGTGCACCGCCCCGCGCATGTGCCCATGCCCCCTGTGCATGCACCCTGCCCAGGAGTGGGATTCTACCAGTTCGCACCTATTCGCTAGAACTGGTTGTTAACATTCTAAGCAGTTCGGAGAACCGGTTGTTAGAAGAAATTACTGGGCTAATCCTGTAAGGAAGGCAGGAAGGAAACATTCTGGTGTTGCTTACAGAAACTGCCTCTCCGTTAACCCATATTACATTCTGGGCAGGACTGGACTTCCTGTCTCTGGAACTTCTCTGGAGTTTTCTTTCCCTCTTTTGCTGGTACTTTGCTTGTGTGGAGTGACCATTCAAAGTCACAATGGCACTGAAAAATGTGACTTATGACCGTTTTTCACACTTACGACTGTTGCAGCATCCCCACGGTCATGAGAGGCCAGGCAAGGAGATACGTGCCTCGATGTGAGTGATGTTGAGTTGGCCACACCCAATCAGTCACATGACCACCAAGCCACATCCACCCAGTCACATGACCACCAAGCCACGCCCACCACCTAAGCCACGCCCACAGAACCAGTTGTTAAACAATTTTAATCCCACCCCTGACCCCACTCCCGTGCATACACGGCAGAGACCCGAAGGCCAGCTGGCCAGTGGGAGGTGCGCGCGCATGCGTGGTGGAGCTGAGCTAGACTGACAGCACACGCGCCCACAGAGAGGGCTCAGTTCTAGTCCAACTCCTTGCTCAAGCAGGAGACACTATACCATTTCAGAGAACTGGCTGTCCAGCCTCTTGTTAAAAACCTCCGGCGATGAAGCACCCACCACTTCTGGTGGCGGGCTGTTCCACTGGTTAATTGTCCTCACTGTTAGGAAGTTTCTTCTAAATCCCAGGTTGGAATTAAGCTCATCGGTTAAGCTTTCATTAAAATAATTCGATTTAATTAAGTTGGATCAAGCTGGTCTACCAGCTGAGCACAGCTAGAGTTTGTTCAACCCTCTGGGGTTATTTACCCATTCAAAATCCTGTCTTCAGAAAGCGTTCTTCTTTAACGGGGTTTGTTAACAAGGCATTTTATCTCAGCCGTGTCTCTCTTCCCGTAGGAAGTCCTGCTGAAAAGAGCAGCCGATCTGGTGGAGGCTTTGTATGGGATGCCCCACAATAACCAAGTAAGTCTCACCTCCTGCACTCCCCTCCCCCACCCCCGCCCCGGCATTGGGGAAGAGCAGAGAGAGGCCACCAACGTCTGCTTTGGTTTAACATCTGGTGAACATCTGGGCGAGATTGTCCATGGTCATTGATGGCCCTGGTCACCGGTGGACTGATGATCTTTGGTGGTCCGTCCCTGCCTTCTGACCCATCAAGGGTTACTGTCTCGATTCCATCTTAGGTCTGGATGGGGGGAAAAAAACACTAGGCTCTGATTCAAACTTAGCAAATCCACATATCTGGGCTTTCCACTCCCACCCCTTATAAAATTATAGATTTCCAGGTTTTATTTACTTATTTATTTTTATTTTAATTCATTTTAGTTATTTTCGTTTCGTTTCGTTTCATTTTAATTTATTTTATTTTAATTTAATTTATTCTTTTTTTTATTTCTATTGATTTATTTGCCATATGGCACGCAACTCTTAAGTCATACGGAGACAGCCAGTTTGGTTTAGCGCTGAAGGCGCCGGCGCAAAAAACCAGGAGACGGTGAGTTCTAGTCCTGCCTTAAACTCAAGCCAGCTGGGTGACTTTGGGCCAATCACCAGGAGATGGTGAGTTCTAGTCCCATTTTAGGGCATAAAGGCAGCTGGGTGACTTCGGGCCAATCGCCCAGAGAGACAGTGAGTTCTAGTTCTGCTTTAGGCAGGAAAGGTACTCAAATGAGCGGTGGAAGCTTTCCAACCAAAAAGGAAAGAAATTCGGTTGCCGTGACTCAACTTCTAGACCATTCTTCCTGGTTTATCTAAGAATCTACATCGAGGTCTCTGGGATTTTTCAGCCATAGCTGGTTGGTAAAGCTAAGGATGGAAGTAGGGCTGCCAGAGATGGCTTCCAAGACCTTTCAGGAATTATTTTTTCTGGATCTTTTTAAGGCCACCTGAAGGTTGTTTTTGCAACCATGCCTGGGAGCTCCCGATGAAACAGGCAAAGCTCCCAAGATGCCTCCTTGGGACGCAGAAGTCCCATCTTTCCCTACCTGAAACCCTCCACCGTGCTGGGCTTCAAATTCCCACGATGTCTCAGGTGTAGCTCATATCAGGTGTAGCTCATATCCCAACCTCCAGCTGGTTGCAGACGCATGAAACTGTCCCAGCTTGCAAATCCACCTGTGGACTTGTAGATATGAAGACCTTTTTTTATTTTTATTTTTTGGATGCAACATTCCAAGGTTCCCAAAAATCTAATACCTTGTTTAGCTGTGCAGACGATCATTTCCATTTCTTGGATCTTGCTTGCTACCCTCAATGCTGAGAGAGAGTGAAAGAGAGAGGGAGGGAGGGAGGGAGAGAGAGAGAGTGAGTTCGCCCCCCCCAAACATCCCTGTACAAACATCTGGCTCCCAAGCCAACATCTGTTTGTCATCAGGAATTCCAGGGCGATTGTGTAACCGGCTTCGAACATCTCCCTGCTTCCTCACCCCTGTCCAAGGTCCAACCAGTGTTTTCACAGCTCTGTCATGGCTCACAACACCTGGGCGGATATAGCTGAGGTCCTGAGGAGGCGTCAGGTCGGGCCAAACAGGTGGGAGGTGTTGGCTTTACAGAGCCAAAGTCCCCCGGACTTCCTTTTCCAGGGTATAAATCTTCCACACCCGTTTAGGGGTGACCAGCAACAGAACAGTGGGGCCGAATTCTCAGCCGCCCACCAAGGAGAAAGGGAAAACCAGCGTTGGGGCCCGGCTACATGTTACACCCATTGCTTGAGACGATGGAAGGGCCGGGCTGGGACACATCCTAAGCAGGGTTGGGTTCAAAGTGGGTAAGGTTGGCAGCACCAACTCACCGTTCGGTGCGGAAAAAGGGTTTCCGAAGAAGAGATTGCTGTGTTTTCCCTTTCAGCCATTTTAGAACAAAGAATGCTAGGGCTGGAAAGGATATCAGAGGTCTTCTAGTCCAACCCCCTGCTCAAAGCAGGAAACCCTATACATTCCAGACAAGTGGCTGCCCAATCTCTTCTTGAAAACCTCCAGTGATGGAGCACCCACAACTTCTGGTGGCAAGCAGTTCCACTGGTTCATTATTTTTACTGTTTGGAAACTTCTCCTCGGTTCTAGGATGCTTCTCATCTTGATTAGTTTCCATCCATTGCTTCTTGTCCTGCCTTCAGGCATTTTGGAGAATAGACTGACCCAATTGTCTTTCATGGCTAAGGTGGGACTAGAACTCACCATCTCCTGGTGATTGGCCCAAAGTCACCCAGCCAGCTTTCATGACTAAGGCAGGACTAGAACTCACCTTCTCCTGGTGATTGGCCCAAAGCCACCCAACTGCCTTTCATGGCTAATGTGGGACTAGAACTCACAGTCTCCTAGTGATTGGCCCAAAACCACCCAGATGGCTTTCATTCCTAAGGCAGGACTAGAACTCACCTTCTCCTGGTGGTTGCCCCAAAGTCATCCAGATAGTTTTCATGGCTAAGGCAGGACTAGAACTCATTGTCTATACCCTTTGCCAGGCCTCTGCTTGAGCCCGAAAGGATTATGCAGGACCGCTCCCCAGATATGCTAGGACTCCAATCCCCAGCATCCCCAGCCTGTGGCATTCCTGACACTTTGGAGGAGGGGCTGAAAGGCTGGGAAAGGGCGTGTTCTGAGCAGCCTGATCTCTTGCACTCAAACAGGACATCATCTTGAAACGGGCAGCCGATATCGCCGAAGCTTTGTATAGCGTCCCGCGCAACCCTAACCAGCTGACGTCCCTGGCCGGGAACCATGGGCACTCGGGCATGATGAGCGTCAACTCCTTTGGGAGCCAGCTGGCCATCAACATCAGCGAGTCCACCCAGGGCTCGGAACAAGGTAGGCCAAGGAAGTCCTCACTTAAAGACCCAACCTTCCACGAATGTTCGAAACGACGAGAGTGCTGAACGAAGGAACGTAGAATAGGTACTCGAACTTGCGGCCATGGCGATCCGACTGCCTGGCAACTCGTTCGAAGTTGTGGCAGGTTTGCCACGATCACCTGACCGCCATGTGCAATCCTCTCCGATGGCTTCAATGGGGAGGAGAGCCAGGATTGCAGTCATTGAGTGAGGCGGTCACGTGGGCGTCTCGCTGAATGACCGCAATGACTTAAATTTTGGGCTCAATTGCAGTCATAGGTCAAGAATCACCTGTCCTTGAAGCCATCCCAGTTGATGACACTCATCGCATGATCGTCCTAATATGGCATTTGTGGAGAGTGAGGGGTAGACGACTCCTAAAGCTGGAGGCTCTGTTGGCCAGTCCATCCTAAGCGCCATCTCTTTTCCTTCCAGCTCCTTGTGGGTCAGAGGGTACAGGTTGGTCCTCGAGCTGCAACCGCAACCGATCCTAAAATTTATGTTGCTGAATGAAACATTGGTGAAGCGAGTTTTACCTCATTTTACAACATTTCTTGCCACCGTTGTTAAGTGAACCACTGCATTTGCTAAGTTAGTCACATGGTCGTTAAACGAATCAGGACTCCCTGTTGACTCGGCTCATCAAAAGGTTACAAAAGTGGATCACGTGAGCCCCGGGACCGTCATAAATACGAGTCAGTTTGTGATGACCCAAAGGGGCGTGGCACAAAGGCAACACAGCCAGATAATCAGTAGGAGTCCCTCTATTAACTCCCAGCTTTGCCCCCAATATCCTGGTTACATTCTGGGCTGGAGAAAAACTCTCCCAGGAACAGCCTTTGGCTGCAGAGAATCAAGTCCAAAACGTGGCCAAGAAAAACTGGAATTGTAAGTCCAATCAAGGCAAGAGGAGGTCATTAGTTTGGCAGGGTAAGAGAAGGAATTTCAGCCATGAAGGAGGGGCAGTAATTCAACATGGTTGGGAGGACACCAGGAATGCAAATAAGCAAAGTCAACACAAGATAGACTCATGTTTGTTCCCAGCAGCTGCCGCACTCAGCATGCATTTCTTTTAAACTCTCTTCCCAGCTGTGGCTAATGAAGGGAATCAGGGCCCTTTCCTCCCCCGTAAGCCATGCAACCCATATTGCTCTCTTCTCCGTTCCTTCCTGCATGCCCTAGGATGAAGAGAGGGTGGGCCTGGTTCTTCCTCTGAACTCCCTCTCCCTTGTTCTACCCCTCCCCTGCTCTGGCCAGCCGGACATTGCCCTTCCCCAGTTTCCTCCACAGCTAATGGAGCCACACTCCCGCTCCCTGTCAGCTGTTCGTCTTCCTCCTCAGATTCAGACTCCGACAGGGGCATGACGCAGTTACCAATTTGATCATGGGGAATGCTGCAATTGCACTGTGTGAAAAATAAGTCTCTTCTTGTCAGTGCCGTTGTAACCTGGAACGGTCACTAAACAAACTGCCGTAAATCGAGGAGTGCTGGTATTTTTAATTTCTCTCTCTCTCTCTCTCTCTCTGTTTGTCTCCATCTGACTTCCAGGATACCCGCGCAGCGCAAGCAGCGTCTCACCCCGGGGCTACGTGCCCAGCTCAACCCCGCAGCAGAGCAACTACAACACAATCACGTCCAGCATGAATGGTTACGCGGGGGCCGCCATGACTGGCCTTGGGGTGCCAGGCTCGCCCAGTTTCCTCAACGGCTCCACTGCCAACTCCCCCTACGCCAGTGAGTATTGTGGCTGTTGGATTAGAGACCGGCAACTGGGCCCTGGTCGGATTCATTCCTCGCCATGGCTTCACACCAATGTTTCTGTGCAAATTTGTCGTTTGTTTTCCGAGCTGGGGTTAATGTCGAACGGAGAAAAAACCTTTGAAGGAGGGCTGTCGGTCTAAGGATCTGTTTTTCTGCTGAGCTGGATGGTTTGTTTCTTATTTTCAAGAATAATTCGAGGCAGCAAACCTATCCCAATGTATCTTTCTCCTCCTATTATCCCAACAAGAACAACAACCCAGTGAGGTGGGTTGGGAATGAGTGGCCCAAGGACACCCAGCTGGCTTTTCAGGAGCCATCCCCGACTCATACAAGGGAACAACCTTCTGAATGGACTTCATCCCTTCTGGGGGGAGACTTCCTGGGTCGGGAACATTTCTTTCTAGCTCCTCCCTGGAAGACTCCAGTCCATTCCCAAAACTGGACACCATGGAAGACCTCGTGTGTAATGGTATAGAAGAGTGGAAGAGGAGGAGGAGGGAGGACTGAGGGGTCCCTGGTGCTCTCTGAGCTGGGTGCTTTTCTTGCAGTCGTTACATGACCCAAATAGGTAACATCATCGGAGCTAGGAGGGAGTGGGGTTTGTGGAGAGGAGGATGAAGGAAGGAGGGATGGAGGAAGGAAGGAAGGAAGGAAGGAAGGAAGGAAGGAAGGAAGGAAGGAAGGAAGGAAGGAAGGAAGGAAGGAAGGAAGGAGAAGGACAATGAGTTTGGGGTCCTTGGTGCTCTCTGAGCTTGGTGTTTTTCTTGTACTCGTTACATGACCCAACTAGGTAACATCCTCAATGCTAGAAGGGAGTGGGGTTTGTGGAGAGGAGGATGAAGGAAAGAGGGATGGAGGAAGGAAGGAAGGAAGGAAGGAAGGAAGGAAGGAAGGAAGGAAGGAAGGAAGGAAGGAAGGAAGGAAGGAAGGAAGGAAGGAAGGAAGGGAGGAGAAGGACAATGACTGTGAGGTCCTTGGCGTTCTCTAAGCTTGGTGGTTTTCTTGCAGATATTTCATGGCCCAACTAGGTAACACTATCAGCGCTAGGAGGGAGTGGGGTTAGGAGGAGCAGAAGGAAAGCATAAGAAGGGGGAAAGCAGCAACAGGAGCAGGAGGAGGACTGTGGGATCCTTGGTGCTCTCTGAGCTTGGTTATTTTCTTGGAGACGTTTCATGGCCCAACTAGGCAACATAATCAGTGCTAGAAAAGTGTGGGGTTTACAGAGGAGGAGGAGGAGGCCAGCCATCTTCCTCCCTTCCCAGGACTCGAGCCACACACACACACACACACACACACACACCCATTTCTCTGCCCCACTGACCCTTATCCTTCTCTCCTCCCCACCCGCCAGTCATGCCATCCAGCCCACCCCTGGGGGCTTCCTCCACTCCGGCCGGCGTCTTCTCCTTCTCCCCGGTCAACATGATCTCTGCCGTCAAGCAGAAAAGCGCCTTCGCCCCGGTTGTGCGACCCCAGGCCTCCCCAACCCCCAATTGCACCAGCACCAACGGGGCCGGCCTGCAAGGTAAGGAGGACTTTTGTCTTCAATCCAGGCTTACCATCCTGGGGACCGTCGCGAGCTCACCTTCCCCACCCCCACCCCGTGTAGAAGTAGTCCTCGACTTACGATGGTTCATTTAGCGACCGTTTGAAGCTACAACGGCACTGGGGGAAAAAGAGGGGGGGGGCTTATCGCCGTTTTCCACATTTTTTTAATGACGGCTGTGGCATCCCCGTGGTCATAATTCAGACGCTCGGCAACCGACTCGTATTTATGACGGTTACAGTGGGTCCCTGGGGGTGGGGGTCACGTGATCCCCTTTGCGACCTTCCGACAAGCCAAGTCAAGTGGGGAAGCCAGATTCATTGAACAGCCGGGTGTCTGACTTCACAACTGTGGTGATTCGCTTAACAAGCTGTGGAAGAAAGAGTAAAACGAGGCAAAACTCACTTAAGGAATGTCTCACTTAATAACAGAAACTTGGGACTCCGTGGTGGTCGTAAGTCGAGGACTACCTGCATAATCTGGGACAGGGATCTCCAACCTTGGCCCCTTTAAGACTTGTGGACTTCAACTCCCAGAATTCCTCAGCCAAATTCTGAGAGTTGAAGTCCACAAGTCTTAAAGCGGCCAAGGTTGGCTGGGGAATTCTGGGAGTTGAAGTCCACACCTCTTCAAGTGGCCGAGGTTGAAAAACACTGATAGGATCTACCCTTGGCATGTTGTGAACCAGAAACATCTTTTTAGGGGATTTAAAATACTAAAAATTAAGAAAATATTAGACGTCTAAGCAGAGAGCATTTCCGTGAAAGAGAGTAGAATGTCCTTGGAGGCATCTTCTATCGTTCCCAAAGTGGTTTGCGGGACCTAGAGGGAGAGAAATAAATCCACTTTCAAGAAGAAACAGGCCCTGTTTTCACCCCCAAAGACTTGTTAGGCTGACGGAATTTAAATGTTCTTTCACATCCCCTAAAGCTAAAATTCTTCTTGTTTTTTTAAATAAAGAGCTTTCAGCCAAGCGGGCCTCAATGAGGACTAGTCTAAGGTCTGGGCTGATTGGTAACAGAGATTTGAATTTCCCCCAAACCCTCAGTGGACAATGCTGTTTCCAACTCAACAAAGTCCCCGGAAGAGCTACCAGACGAGGCAGCTTCTTCCCAGGGATTTCCTTGTGGTGCTTTTTCCCTTCTCTCTTACTCCTCTTCCTTATGGACACCCTAAAAGGGTGCACCCCCTAAACCTCTCCTATTCGGAAAGGAAATGGGAAATCTGGATTATTCCATACGTGTCAAAAGCTCCTGGGAGCTCTTTGGTCGCTACTTGTCTAAATCCAGGATCTGGTGTTTTATTGAAAGGAATCGAGGATCTTAAATCTCTTGTCTTCATAGATTCTCAAGTGTATCTTTACTGCAGTTTTTGTGCTTCACTAACTGTCTTTTTATTTTTATTTCTTGGCCTTCCTCTTTTCTTGCTTTTTCCTTCCTTCTTTCCTTCCTTCTTCTCTTCCTTCTCTCTGTTTCATTTCTCATCCTTCTTTTTTCTCTTTCCCCCTCCCTTCTTCCTTCCTCCCTCCCTCTCCTTCCCCTCCCTCCCTCCCTCCCTTTTTCTTTCTCCTTCCTTCCTCTCCTCCCTCCCTCCGTCCTTCTTTGTTTCATCTCTCATTCTACCTTCCTTTTTTTCTTTCCCCTTCTTTTCTTCCTTCTTTCCTCCCTTTTTCCCTTTCCCCTCCCTTTCTCCCTCTTCCTCCCTCCTTCCATTTCACCCTTCCTCCCTCTCTCCTTTCCTTTTTCTCTTTTCCTTCCTCCCTCCTCCACTCCTTCCTCCTTCCCTCTTTCCTCCCTCCTCTCTCTGTTTCATCTGTCTCATCCTTCTTTCCTTCTTTTTTCTCTTTTCCCTTCCTTCCTCCCTCCCTCCCTCCTTCCCTCGCTGCTTGCTCGATCCCACCAACCAGACCAACCCTTTGAGGATTCTGCAGACAAGTTTCAAACAGCGTCTCGGTCACTCCAAGGATTGGCTTACTCTTAATCACAGTATGTTCCTTCTCTCCTTTCGCTGCTTTGCCTTCTCCTCTCTCTCTCTCTCTCTCTTTCTTTCTCTCTCTCCGCTGCTCCTCCCACTTTGAATAATTCCTCCGCAACAGCCTCGTAAGCACCTACATTGTCCACCAGAATCAGGACAGATGAGGGTAGATATTTAGGTGGATGTAAATATGTATGTACAGGTATGAACAAACATTTGACTGGGATGGCATGAGGCTCCTGCCTTGAGCGAAGGGTTTGACTAGAAGACCTCCGAGGCCCCTTTCATCCCTATGTTTCTAAGACTTAGTTTGATCTTGCCAAAGGCACACAAAGACAGCCAGGAATGACTGCAGGATGTAGTCCAAAATGAGAAATTAATGGCCTCAAGAAAGCGATCCAATCTCCTCCTAATTTTTTATGGGCCATGGCGTTGTGGCCCCGCCGGCAGCTGACAGAGCCGGTAGCAGAGTCGGACAGTAGTGAGGAGGTTGGGGAGGAATCCGGGTCAGTCTTGGAGGCTGGGGAGGGCTCGGACGAGGGCTCTGCGTCAGAGGCAGAGATGGGGCCAGGGTAGGCTGGCAGTCATCAGCTGCCATCAGGCTCAGACAGCAGTGAGGCGGGGGAGCTTCTGGAACCGGTTCCCAGCCTGCGCATGCTCAGGGCTACCAGAAGGCAAGAACAATTGAGAAAGCAGGTTCAACTCAGGAGTAAGGCCACGCCTCGGAGATGATTGGCCCCTCCCATAGGACATAAAAGAGGAGCGAAGGGGACGTGAGCCTTTGCAGGAAGCAATTAGTTCGTCTGGTCGATTCAAGTTCTGTTTGACTCTGTGTCAAGTTTGGCCTTGCCCTGCGTTTGGCAATTCGTTCTCTGGCAGCATTCCAAGTGTGATAAGGTGGGCGTTTATCAACATTCCCCCGAAAGATTGTTTGAGAAGCCTTGCAGGCTGTGAATGAATGTAATTCACAGCCGGGGAAATAAAAGAGATTTTGCCAGGACTAAGATTGTGTTTTGTACTTTCTAAGGAAGCCTAGGTCAGAATACATGCCTAGAAGGCAGTGCTTTTATAATAACGGAACGGAATAACAGAGACTACACTGAGCCAGACAGAACAGAGATTAGTTTTATCAAAGATGCTTTTTAAAAAAGGCAACGATGATTTTTTTTTTCCCTTGAGGCAAGAAGAAAAATGTTTCACTTCTCATCCAAGAAGCTTCATCAGTTCTTGGATGAGATGAGAATGGAAATGTCTCCTCCTCCTCCTCCTTCTTCTTCTTCAAGAAAAATAATAATAATCCAGTTGCCTTTTGAAAAAGCACCTTTGGGACAACCATGGTTTGGATGACGGAGAATTTTCCACAAACAAAGAGGGAACAGAACAAAATGGAATAAAATATTTAATTTGGCCGTGTGGTTAGACACACAAGGCATTTGACTCCGATATACAAGCACTCGGTGTACTTGCAAAACAACAGAAAAATAATAATAATATTACAAAATACAGTGTGGCTCTGCAGCTTCGCAGTCAGCCAGCGACCTCCCCGGGCCTGCCAGTTGGCCCAAAAGAAGCATTCGCATTGTCTTCTTTCTAGCAATTGGGGCAAAGATGCAGCCCAAATGTGGAAGTCCTCTGTGACTTTCGGGGAGGGTGTCCAACATAGGAAACCAGCCTGCCATGTTGTGGGACATCACCCTTTGAGGATATTGTGCCAAAAGTGATCTCCACAAACCTAGGTGTTCTATCCTAGGCCTCCCCAAAAAACACTAGGTCAATTCTGAGTCCCGGCAAAAACCTCTTTTATTACATTAATGTGAATTTATTTCATTCACAGTCAGCCAACGGCTTGGCAAACAGTCTTGCGAAGATAGATTAATTAGCTTAGACCTTTATCAATCCTGGAACGCTGCCCGGTAAATAGTTCCACACTCAGTGCTGACAGGGAAGGGCTGGGTTATACAGACAAATCTTCACGAGGCTGGAACGAACGAACGAGCGAGTTGTTTCCTGCAAAAGCCCCCCTCCCCTTTTGCTTCTCTTTTAATCCTGATGGGAGGGGCCATTCATTGTCCACCTGTGGCCTTACTCCCACGTTGAACCTGAGTTCTTAATTGTGCCTTCCTTTTGGCAGCTCTGCGCATGTGCAGGCTGGGAACCAGTTCCAGAAGCTCCCACGCCTCACTGCTGCCTGAGCCCGAAGGCAGCTGATGACTTCCGGCCTGCCCTGGTCCCATCTCTGCCTCTGACACAGAGCCCTTGCCCGAGCCTTCCTCAACCTCCAGAAATGGCCTGGGTTCTTCCCCAACTTCCTCACTACTGTCCAACTCTGCTGCCAGCTCTGCCAGCCGCTGGCAGGCCACAACACTAGGTTCAATCGAGGTTAAAGAGAACCTGTCTGTGAAGACTCTCAAATCCTTCAGGTCCTAGTTGACCCAAAGATGTTTTTTTCCCAGAGGAAACTAGACCTTCTTGGAGGAGGGGAGGATGAGTGTTCCTTGAAGATCTTTTGTTTCTAATCCAAGAAGCTTCTTCTGATCTAACTGGAGAAGAACTGAAGAAGCTTCTTGGATTACAAGCAATATGTTTTCAAAAAAATAAAACAAGAAAGTCCAGTTGCCTTTTGGAGGAAGCACCATTGGGACAGAACCTGGACACACTTGTGTGCAAATTTGGGGATGCCCAGTCTGGGCTCAAGAAACTCACCATAACTCTAGAGTCATGATGGCATGTCTACTTTGGAACTGGGTTTGTCTAGTTTAATGAAAAGAAGGACCAGGGGAGACTTGATAGCAGTCTTCCAATATCTCAGGAGCTGCCACAAAGAAGAGGGAGTCAAGCTATTCTCAAAAGCACCTGAAGGCAGGACAAGAAGCAACGGGTGGAAACTAATCAGGGAGAGAAGCAACTTAGAATTAAGGAGGAATTTCCTGAGACTGAAAACAATTAATTAGTGGAACAACTTGCCTCTAGAAGTTGTGGGTGCTCCATCACTGGAGGAAAAGATTGGACAGCCACATTTCTGGAATAGTATAGGGTCTCCTCCTTGAGCAGGGGGTTAGACTAGAAGACCTCCAAGGTCCCTTCCAACCCTATTATTCTGTGTTGTAACTTTTAAGAATCCAATGCCTTAAAGTTAAACATGGTCACCGTTAGCTCCTAAACTCTCTTCAGTGACCAGATCTGCAGGACTAGGGATGAAATGACAGCAGCCTTCCAATATTTGAGGGGCTGCCCCAAAGAAGAGGGTGTGTGTGTGTGTGTCAATCTATTATCCAAAGCACCTGAGGGTAGGACGAGAAGTGTTGGGTAGAAGCCAGTCCAGGAGAGAAGCAACCTAGGACTAAGGAGAAATTTTCTGACGCTTAGAACCATGAATCAGTGGAACAACTTGTCCTTCAGAAGTTGTGGCTGCTCCATCACTGGAGATTTTTAACAAGAGATTGGACAGCCATTTGTCTGAAATGGTGTAGGATCTCTTGCCTGAGCAGGAGGTTGGACTAGAAGACCTTCAAGGTCCCCGTCCGACTCTGTTATTCTATATTGAATTATACCCAGAGAACCAAGAACCATGGATTTCTGCATTGCTCTTCAGGAACAATGGAACGACTTGCCTGCATAAGTTGTGGGTGTTATTCTGGGGTGGTGTCTTTAAGGCGCGGACAACTGAACTTCTCTAGGGGGGGTTGATTGGGACCTTCTCTGTTTTCCAGGCCTGTCGGGGCTCATTGTCCCACCCATGTGAATCATGGGAGGAAGACAACGCAAACAGATTAGCACTTGGACTTTTGGAGACCCTCAAATGGACGCCTGGGCCCAGCCAGGGGTGCAAGACCTGCCTTCCTGAATTCTCCTCGTCCCTGGTGACTTCCCACGTTGTCGGTTGGACCCCATCCCACAAGTTCCCCTCTCTTCGACCCAGGCTGCATCGGGGGCTGAAGGAGGGTGACGATCGACCGATGCCCTCTTGGGAGATCTACAACAACTCTGGATTTGGGGAAGGGGGCTCCTTCCTGAAAGAGGAGGAGGAGGAGACAACCAAGGAGGAGGGGGAGACAACCAAGGAGGAGAGACCTCCAAAGCGATGGGAGCTCTACCATCTTCCACTAAGGGGTCCTTTGCCCGTTCCTGTCCCCCTCCTGGTTCAAGGATAACAAACAGACCGAGGGAGACCCTCACCACACCCAGACAGGGACCCTCACTCAGGTAGACTTGCTGATGGCCAAGAGGGAGGGGGTCTCCATTTTCCCAGCAGGTTTGCTTTTCTTAAAAGCTTAGGAGTCCCGTCTCCCACTCCCTCAATGGAAAAGACACCCCCCCGTGTAAACCAGGCCCCAAGTGTCAGCCCCCACCCCCACCCCAAGCTGGTTTGGATGAAGTCTACCCACCCAGACTACACCCCCACACACACACCCTTTTTCATCCTGGCTAAAAGCCGGCTTGTCTGCAGCCCATCTTCTGTCTGCTCCATTTTTCTTTTCCAGGCCTTTTCCTCGTCTTTGCTACAGGTTGGTTCTCGACTTACGACCCCAACGGAGCCTCAAATTTTTTTTTGGGGGGGGGGGGCTTCCGTTGCTAAAGTGAGTCTCACCTCGTTTTACGACCTGGCTTGCCCCAGGGGGTTAAACCAGGGGTCAGTAACCTGCAGCTCTGGAGCCGCATGTGACTCTTTTCATCCCTCTTGCTGAGGCTCCCTGTCGCTGGTTGGCTCCACGATTGATCGGGCTTTTGGTTAGGACAGGTAGAGGAAAAAAAGGACGCCGCTCTAGGAGGAGACTCTATGGTGGGGGGAACCGCCATTAGAGTCTGATTGGCTCCAGAATTGAACGCGGGGGGGCTTCCGGTGAGGACCTTTGTGGCTCTTTGAGCGCTTAAGGTTGCCGACCCCTGGGTTAAGCGAATCGCTGCTTCAGTCCGTCCCACGGGGGTGAAGTGGATCTAATCTCCCCATCGGCTTTGTCAGTAGGTCGCCAAAAGGGATCACGTGATCCCAGGATGCCGCGACCGTCACCAATAGGAGCCAAGCGTTGACCAGCGTTCTGGATTTTGATCACGTGACCGCGGGGTCGATGCTGCAACGGTCGTATGGTGTGAGAAACAATCGTCAAGTCAAGTTTTTTTTTTCCAGTGCCGTTGTAACTTCAAGCGGTCGCTAAACGAACCGTTGCACATCGAGGACTCCCCTATATTTAACAGGGAGAGACAGAACCAATCCCATTTTTTCCCTCCGGGTTTACAAAAGAGCCAGGCATTTAAACAACGGCCACCACCACAACTCTCTCCTAAAAGGCCTCCTTTTCCCCTTTTCCCCTTTCCAATTTTTTACATTCTTTCATTCCCCACCCCCTCAAAACGATCCAGTTTTCCAAACTGGCCGGTACGCTGGCTCGGGTTCAAGCTTGTTTTTAAAATAATAATAATAATAATAATAATAATTTTTCATCCTGCTCTTCTTTTTTGAAACCAAAAAGAGAGAGAGAGAGAGAGATTTTGTACCAAGCGCAACCAATTCTTTGTCACGCCTTTTCCATTTTGTCTCTTTTGCTTTTCGTTTTGCAAAACAACCACCACCACCACCACAAAAAAGAGAAAATAGTGAGATCCAAGGGAGGGTGAAATCCAAGCAAGCACCAGGTGTGTGTGTGTGTGTGTGTGTGTGTGGAGAACCGATTCCAGCTGGGTGGCAAGTCCCATTGAAAGCAACCTCTCAGCTTGGCAAACCCCTGGGGTTTTGGTTTCCTCTCCCCACCTCTTGCATTATTTTTCTAGCCTTATTTCCGAGCGACAAAGGGGGGAGGGGAATGGGGGGGGCATGAATATCTGTAAATAAAGACTGCGGAAACAAAAAAAACCACCCTCCCAAGTTGGGATCTTAATCTGTCTGGCCAGGTTCTGTTCGCTGTGTATTTATCTTTGTCTCATGTTTTCCCTGCTCTTTCTTTCTTTCTTTCTTTCTTTCTTTCTTTCTTTCTTTCTTTCTTTCTTTCTTTCTTTCTTTCTTTCTTTCTTTCTTTCTTTCTTTCTTTCTTTCTTTCTTTCTTTCTTCTTCCTTCCTTCCTTCCTTCCTTCCTTCCTTCCTTCTTCCTTCTTTCTTTCTTTCTTTCTTTCTTTCTTTCTTTCTTTCTTTCTTTCTTTCTTTCTTTTTCTTTCTTCATGCTCTTCTTCACTGTACGTCCTGTAATAACGTCCTGTTGTACGATACCCTATGTCGGTTAAACCCCTTGGCTGCATTGTTCTTTTTTGTTTTTTGTTTTTTTTCCAGTGTAAGCACATGTAAATGAAGCATTAATGCAATTTCTTAGGAAAAAGCCCTAGAATATATATCAATATACCACTTTAATTGCCTCCTGCAGCAAATCCCTCTCTTAATTTGTAGCTGATTACTGTCTCGGGAAGCAAAAGAAAATCTTGCCCTTTTAATAGGTCTGGGACCGGTATGAAGACTCCTGCCTTGGTCAGGAGGCTGGACTAGATGACCTCCAAAGTCCCTTCCGGTTCTAGGATTCTATGATTTCCCACTCAGTGCTCTAAGCAGGGGGCTGGACTAGAAGACCTCCAAGGTGCCTTCCAACTCTGTTATGCAGTAAATTTTGGTCAATTTCTTCCGCATGATATTATCTCAAGCCCGATCCATTGGAAGCCGAGAAAAGCTATCCTCGAGACCACCGAAATCCAGGTGAAATCTGTGACAGACCACGGCGGTTTTTCTGCAGCAGTTGCGAAGCATCGTTGGAAAGAGAAAAAGAAAAGAAAATCCAAGTTGTCCCTGGAAAATTGTATCAGTCAACCACCTATAGATTCTCCTTGGTGGGATGCAATGGAGCTTATTTTGACTTAAGGGGCCCTTGGTGCTCTCTGAGATTGGTGGCTTTCTTGCAGACGTTTCATGACCCAGCTAGGTAATATCATTGGGGGGGGGGGGGGGGGGGGGGGGGGGGGGGGGGGGGGGGGCGGGGGCCTTCGGGTTGGGTTTTTTGCAGTAATGTTATACCAGCTGGCAATACAGGTAATGTAAGAGTCGGTGATGTTACCTAGTTTTACAGAAACATCTGGAAAAAGAAAGCAGCCAAGCTCATGGTCAACTGGGGAATTCTGGGAGTTGAAGTCCACACATCTTAAAGTTGTCGAGGTTAAGAAACACTGCTGTTAGAAAACAAGGGAGGCTTTGATTCATGAGCTCTGAACTGTTTGTACCTCTGCTGGTTGGGGAACCCTTGGGGTGGATATGCTGAGAGCTTTTCCTGAGAAGTTTCTGCTGGGTCAAGGGGCAGGCTGGAACCCAGGCATTTGGCCTGCCCTTCAGAATCCAGGCCTGGGCACATGCAGGGGGATCAGGGTTACAGCACTTGAGTTGAGAATTGAGGCCCCGCAAAGAAGAGAGCATGGACGGACTAAAGCAA
Organism: Notechis scutatus; assembly: GCF_049901735.1. Taxonomy (NCBI): domain Eukaryota; kingdom Metazoa; phylum Chordata; class Lepidosauria; order Squamata; family Elapidae; genus Notechis; species Notechis scutatus. The sequence goes on from NC_142012.1 coordinate 241,654, forward strand.
AGGCTCCGTTGCTCTCTCACAGAAATGCAGCTTTGTGAAATGCATGTAACCTTCTTTTTTCTAGGTTGGGTTGCAGAGGGAAGGGAAGGGAAGAAAAGAAAGAAAGAAAGATGGATGGAAGGAAGGAAGGAAGGAAGGAAAGAAGGAGAAGAGAGGAAGAAAGAAAGAAAGAAAGAAAGAAAGAAAGAAAGAAAGAAAGAAAGAAAGAAAGAAAGAAAGAAAGAAAGAAGAGAAAGAAAGAAAGAAAGAAAGAAAGAAAGAAAGAAAGAAAGAAAGAAAGAAAGAAAGAAAGAAAGAAAGAAAGAAAGAAAGAAAGAAAGAAAGAAAGAAAGAAAGAAAGAGGAAGAGAAAGAAAGAAGGAAAAAAGAAGCCAGGAAGGGAAGGAATAGAAGGAAGGAGGGAGGGAAAAGGGAACTGAGAGGGGAAGGGGAGAGGGAGGGAAGAAGGAAAAAGGTGGGAAGGAAGGAAGGAAGGAAGGAAGGGGAGCTGAGAAGGAAGGAAGAGAAGGAGAGGAAGGAAGGAAGGAAGGAAGGAAGGAAGGAAGCAAGTTCCGTATTGGTTCCATCTCAAGCAGAGGTTGCATTCAGCGGGTTCTGACCAGTTCTGGAAAACTGGGAGTGGAAATTTGGAGTAGCTGGGAGAACCGGCCAATCCCGCCTCTGACTGGCCCCGCCAACCCCATCTCTTCTCTGCCTCCCATTGAGTCCCAGCTGATCGGCTGGGTCTCCTTTGCTTGCCCTGCACAGGAGAACGGAGCTGGAAAGCAGGTTAGTGGGGTGGGGAGGGAAGGGGGATTTTGCAGTTTATCCTTCCCCTGCCATGCCCACCAAGCCCACAGAACCGGTAGTAAAAAAAAAAACTTGAATCCCACCACTGATCTCAAGCCTCTTGGCCAGACACAGAGGCCTTTCTCCATTTCCCAATGGGCTCTGCACGCCAGAGGAGTGTCTTACAACCCTGTGTGGATTTCAACTCCCAAATTCCCCAGCCAGGTTGTGAAGAGGACGCAGAGCATCCCAAACAATCCTGCGGACCCTGCTGAAGCGTTCATATGTCATGTCCTGGGTAGAAGGGAGTGGACTTCCGGGGGTCTTTTTTTACTGTCCTGACCACTCTCTGCTCTGTCTGAAGCAAACCAGACAGTAATGCCATATGACAGGATGCTCTTTATCGTCCCTCTATAGAAAGTGGTGAAGACAGTGGGAGGAATAATAGATTCTTCAGATTCAAATCATATTTTACCCCCTTTTGGGATGGGAGTGGATCCAGCCTCTCTCAGTCGATCCTCTCTTCCAAATTCTCTACGGAGGGCAGCCGAATGCTTGTGCTAATTTTTCTTCTTTAGTTTAGGATTTCTCAAAAGACAAGCCTTCAGACGGACCTTTTGCTGTGGCTTGTCAGCTGCTGGCCCCCTCCAGCAGCCGAATGAGGAGGAGGGGAAGGCATGGGAGTCAGGGTCGGTATCAGGGCAACCTGGGACCTCCGAGGGGGAAGAGGGAATGGAGCTATCAGAGAGAGAGAGAGAGAGAGAGAGAGAGAGAGAGAGAGAGACAGGAGGCAGAGCTTGGGCCTTCCATCAGCCCTCAGAGGGAGAGTCAACAGCCCCCAGGTCTGGAGGTGGCTGATGAGGAAGAAGAGGAACAGCGGAGTCCAGTGCCTGACGCATGGATGTGCAGAAGGGAGAGGAGAGGAGAGCAGTGGAAATCTATGGGCCCGTCCTTGGGACGAAGAGCTACCGCTGCTAGCGAAGCCCCACCCTACCGGTGGGGATAAAAGGCAGGGGGTGGCGATGAATAAATGTGGCAGACAACTATTCATCTTCCAGCCAGATGGTCTGGTTAGCCTGTGGTGAGAGAGAGGGAGGGAGGGAGGGAGAGGGAGAGAGAGAAAGAGAGAGAGAGAGAGAGAGAGAGACTTTTGATGGGGCTGCCGGCATTCCTAATAGAGGAATCTTTTGAGTTCACGCCAGAGGGTTTGTCATGTTTGGGGAGGTGGGTCAGAACACTGTTTATATAGAAAGCTGGATACCCACCTCCCTTGTTCTGTGGACAGAGAAAACAAAAATCAAACATGAACTGTCGTAATTCAAGAACTATCTGTAGGTATCGGAGAAGGGGAGGGGAAAGGTAGGGGGCAGGCCAGGGAAAGGGGGGGGGGAAATGGCTTCCTGCAGCTGTGTTGTTGTGTTTTCACAGCTGGCTCACCATCACAACATACTGGCCAATGGGCTTCCCTCAAGCCAAGGGGGACGTCATCCTTGGCCATTGCAACATATCCGGAGGACACCGTGTGTGGGAAATGATAGTCCGGTGCAACTTTAAGGGACCTTATGGTCAGAATGACGGAGGGTGTTTTTGGCAGCTGCTCTGTGGAATTGGCTCACCCTTGCCTTCTCCTGGGAGGAGAGCAGACATGTGAGGATGCCTACATGGAGGGAAGTAAGCAGTGGGGTGCCACAAGGTTCCATCTTCAATATCTTCATTAACAAACTTAGATGGGGGAATAGAAGGGGAACTTACCAAATTTGCAGATGATACTGAGCTGGCAGGAAGAGCTAACACCCAAGAAGATAGACTCAAGATCCAGATGGATCTCGACAGACTAGAACACTGGGTCGTATCTAACCAAATGAAATTCAATGTAAAGAAAAGTAAAGTCCTACACTTAGGCAAGAAAAACCAAAAGGACACATGTAGACTGGGTGAAACCAGGCTCAATAGCAGGAACTGGGAGAGGGATCTTGGAGTCTTAGAGGACAACCAGCTAAATAGGAGCCAGCTGTGTGCAGCAGGAGCCAAAAAAGCCAATGCAATCCTAAATTGCATTAACAGGGGGATACAATCGAGATCAAGGAAAGTACTAATACTACTCTATAAAGCCTTAGTAAGGCCACACCTAGAGTACTGCATCCAGTTTTGGTCACCACAGTATAAAAAAGATGTTGAGACTCTAGAAAAAGTGCAGAGAAGAGCAACCAGGATGATTAGGGGAATGGAGGATAAAACATATGAAGAATGTTTACAGGAACTAGGCCTGGCTAGTCTGGTGAAAAGAACGACCAGGGGGGACAGGAGAGCATCTTCCAATATTTGAGGGGCTGCCACAGAGAGGAGGAAGGGGTCAGGCTATTTTCCAAAGCCCCCAAAGGCCAGACAAGGAACAATGGATGGAAACTGAACAAGGAGAGATTCAACCTGGAAATAAGGAGGAATTTCCTGACAGGGAGAACAATCAACCCATGGGACAGAAGTTGCCCTCAGAAGTTGTGGGAGTGCCATCACTGGCGGCTTTCAAGAAGAGATTGGACTCCCATTTGTCAGGAATGGTGTAGGGTCTCCTGCTTGGTCCCTTCCAACTCTCATTATCTGTTATCTGATGCTTCATGGCTCTGGGGGTCTTCTGGGCATCCCCCAGAGGTGGTATATTCAGCAGGTTCTGACCAGTTCTGGAGAACCGGTAGCGGAAATTTTGAGTAGTTCAGAGAACCGGCAAATCCCATCTCTGAATGGAAATTTTACAGTCTCCTTCCCCTGCCACGCCCACCAAGCCACGCCCACAGAACTGGTAGTAAAAACATTAGAATCCCACCACTGGGGTCCCCACATCCAATTCCTAACCAGTCCCGCCAACTGCTTAGCTTTTTCAACTAAGTCAAGCTTCTTACACACTAAGTCAGGGGTCTCCAACCACCAGCCCTGGACCGGACCGGTCCGTGGATCATTTTGTACTAGGCCGCAAAGAATGAAAGTAGGGCCTACTTTGCTTGGGCGCCGCCATCTTGTTTCGACGGCGCTTGAGAAAGTGCTTCCGGGTGAGCTTGTCGGTCGTTGGTTGGAAAGCGGCGTTTGGGTGCTGAAGGAATCCTCGCGCCTTAGTTTCGTCGAAGGGGGGCAGCCTTGAACGAAGAGCCGTCCCGATGGCGGTGGAGTCTCGTGTTACTCAGGAGGAGATTAAGAAGAGCCCATTGAGTTTCCGGCTTCAGCGGTAGGGATTCGCGCGCGATCCCGCTAGCCGTTTGGGGCTCCGACCCGGACGGGTGCGGAGCAAGGCTGCCCTGCAGGGTAGCTGAAGGTAAGGGGGATCCGGAGGAAGGGTTTGGGGTGTTGCAGCCCCTCCTGGCCGGCAGAACCCCTGTTACCAGGAGTGCAGCGGCGGTCCGTAATGGCCGCCACAAAGAAGTTGACAGCCGGGCAAGTATGCGCAGGAGGAAGAAGAGAAAGTTATTGAAAGTAAAAGTTCTTCTTGGTCGACCCAGGGCTTTGAGATTTATCTAATTTAATTCCTGGAAAAGATGGTTTTCTGATGATTTCTTCCACAAGAGAAAAAAAAGCGGCTATTTTGAGGTGCTGAAGGAGTTTACTCTCCTCCCGACGGAATTAAGCCGGAAGGGAGAGGATAAAGAAAATATATTAATTTGGATCTTGTTGGAGAGATGCCTTGAAGACTTGAGGACAGAAATACAATCTTAATAAGGCTTTAAAATATAGACTTGGATTCTTTTTTTTTTTTATTTGTTTGATACCACCCTGGAAGAGGAAGGGGGAATTTTGGCTTGCTTGGATTTATTGAGGATTGTGGATTTTGGGATTGTTTTGCCTTTCTCTCGGAATATTTGGTTGGTGTAAGAAGAAAGAGGAATAAAGAAAAGAAAAGATTTATTTATAATGGCTTTCCTTTTTGAAGACCTGAGGATGAATATGAGCAAACAAAAGCAGCCTGCAAAGATGGCATGGAAAAAGCTTTTCTATTTCTAGAAATGGCGCTGGTCAATTACCAACAGACAATGGAACAGATGGAAACGGAAGAAGAACAACAAGGAAGAGACGAAGACGCCATCTTCATTGAATCCCAAAACTTATCTAAGGAAGAAGGAAGGAAGAGAGCAAGGAAAATGAAGGACTTAAGATCTAAAAAAACATTTGAGAAAGAGAAAAATATGATGCAAAGTAAATATAATGATAACAAACAAGAGAAAAGGGAACACAACAGAGAAGGGATCCCAGCAAGGTAGAGGTTAGAAGAAGAAGGGGGGTAGGAAGATTTGGTGGGGGAAGAAAGAAAGGGAAAAGGCGGAGAAAAGCCTCAAAGCTTTAAAATTGATGGGAGAAGAGGGATTTTTTTAGAGACAAAGGATGAAATATAATTTTCTGTAAGAAAGATTCTGCTAAGGTACAGAAGATGGTATTGTAACATTTATATTTGAAATAGTAAATTAGAATGGTTTAAGATTTAATAAGAAATTAAAATGTTGAAGTTTTTAATAATGATTGATTTTTAAAATGTAATAAAATATCGAAGGAAAGGAGGATACAATGTATTTAAACATTTTTGGTGGATAGAATGTACCAAGCAGAACCAAATTGGGTATTTGTTATGCTGAATGTTAATTTTACTAACTTAGGGGAGGATAGAAAGGCATCATACTCTGATTAGTGATTTCAGGAGAAATTTTTTTTTATTATAAGAAGAGATAGAGGGATAATTGAATGGGCAAAAGATACAAATTTAATGATTTAATTAAGATGGATTAAATAAGATAGAAATGTGAAGAGTGATATGTGCTATTATTTTAGCCCATGCAAAGAGAGGTAACTGGGGCCAAGGTACTTTACTAAAAGATTTTTTTATGTTTGTTTGTGTTTGTTTGTGTTTTATGAGAATATTGGGGAAATTATTGTAGAAAGACAGGGAAAGATTCAATATGTAATGATTTGTTTGTTGTTGAAACTTTTAATAAAACTTGTTTTAAAAAAAAAAAAAAAAAGAAAGAGCCCATTGACTGCGAGAAGGTACAAAGCCCATTGACTGCGTAGAAGGTACAAAGGAGGAGTTGAAGGTGGCGGGGAGAAGCGGGGGACAGCTGGCTGGCCAGTCGCTCGGCTCGCCTTGCCTTGGTCGTGCGTGCTGATGCCGGTATCGGTCCATGGATTGTACCAGTCCGTGGTACAAAAAGGTTGGGGACCACTGCACTAAGTAAACCGTCATCAGCCGAGGACTACCTGTATTCTGTTAAAACTCAGCAAGATGGCATTGAGATGGCAATGGATATGTGGGTGGGAGGGAGTTTTCATAACCAGCCCCCTCTCTCCTTCAAGGTAAGGCTACAAAGCTACTTCCTTGACGTTGCTTTTAGTCGCCGCCTTGATGGGCCTCCGCCGGCACGTGAAATTAGCCAGATAGGCCTATAAAAAAACCGTGCCGTTCATGTCTGTCAGATCTAACAGCCCTCTTAGCCGCACTTTCTAAAACGCCTGCAGAGGTTGCCTGCTCTCACAACACATGTGTGCAGACACGCACACCTCCGAGGGCCTCCCCCCGTGCATAGAAACCCTTCTCCTTTTGCAGACGGGAAGTGCTGTGCTCCAGAGGTGGTATATTAAGCCGGTTCGGACCGGTTCTTGAGAACCGGTAGCGGAAATTTTGAATAGTTTGGAGAACCGGCCAAACCCGCCTCTGACTGGCCCCGCCAACCCCATCTCTTCTCTGCCTCCCATCGAGTCCCAGCTGATCGGCTGGGTCTTCCTTTGGTTGCCCTGCCCAGGAGAACGGAGCTGGAAAGCAGGTTAGTAGGGAAGGGGGATTTTGCAGTATATCCTTCCCCTGCCAGACTCACCAAGACACGCCCACCAAGACACACACCACACCCACAGAACCGGTATTAAAATTTTCTAGATCCAACCACCGTCGTGCTGTTTTTTGGGTGGGTAGGCGGTGCTTAGGAATGCATCCCTCCTTTGGTATCTCTGCCTCCCTCACCCACTCATCTCAGGCATGTAAATTCGCTCGATCGATCGATCAAATAAAATCCAGCCAGCCTCCTTGCCTTTAACTGTCGAGACCCTTCCTGGGGCACCTTGAGCACCTGAAATACAAGGCCTTGCCAACTGGGAACAGGAAGGAAAGAGGCACGGGGTTCGAGTCTGTGCCTCTCGGAGTGTTGCTATGGGTCCTGGCTTGGCCCCACCGCCGAAATACTCCTCTCTACGAGTTGTGCAGCTTGAGGCTCCGTTGGTGAGCCTCAGGCCGGCTTTCCCTGGGAGAAAAGAAGACGTTTGTGCAAAGAGATTTGGTCTCTCTCCGACAGACACAATCACACAGCCGCCCTCAGAGCATCGGCAGAAGTGGACATGAGTGAGACGCCGAGGAGAGGCGTCAGTGTAAATGCAACAGCTGGCAGCTTCTCGGAGTTCTTTGTTTGGATGGTGAAAGAGGATGGATTTCATCTGCCAAGCTGGAAGCCTGGGCTGAATCCCAAGAGGGGAATTCAATTCCATCCATTCTGTCTCCTCCCTCCCTTCTTACCTATTTATCCATCATCATAAATCCCCCTTTCTTTCTTTCTTTCTTTCCTTCCTTTCTTCTTCTTCTTCTTTCTTTCTTTCTTTCTTTTTTCCTTCTCTTCCTTCCTTCCTTCCTTCCTTTATGCCTCTTTTTTACCTTTACTTTCTTTCTTCCTTCCTTCCTTCCTCCCTCCATCCCTCCCTCCCTCCCTCTCTCTTCCTTCCTTCCTTCCTTCCTTCCTCCCTTCCTCCCTTTCTTCTTTCTTTCTTTCTTTCTTTCTTCTTTCTTCTTTCTTCCTTCCTTCCTTCCTTCCTTCCTTCCTTCCTTCCTTCCTTTATGCCTCTTTTACCTTTACTTTCTTTCTTCCTTCCTTCCTTCCTCCCTCCATCCCTCCCCCCTCCCTCCCTCCCTCTTCTTCCTTCCTTCCTTCCTTCCTTCCTTCCTTCCTTCCTTCCTTCCTTCCTTCCTTCCTTCTTCCTTTCTTTCTTTCTTTCTTTCTTTCTTCCTGCCTTCTTTCCTCCCTCCCTCCCATGTTATTTCCTGCATTCCTTCCTTAGCACTTAGCAAGAGCATTTAGACTTACTGTATATACACACCGCTTCACAATGCTTTACAGCCCACTATAAGTGGTTTACAGAGTCAGCCTCTTGCCCCCCAACAATCTGGGTCCTCATTTTACTGACCTCGGAAAGATGGAAAGCTGAGTCAACCTTGAACCGGTCACGATCAAACTTCTGGCAGTTGGCAGAGTCATCCTGCAGTGCTGCATTCGAACCACTGTGCCACCAGGAAGAAGAACGAGAAAGGGAATAAGAGAATAAGGAAGGAAGGAAGTTAGCACCCACCCTCCTCCTAGAAGCATGAAATATTTTGACAAATATTTAAAAAGGCAGGATAAAATATTCCTCCGAAAAGAGAAATAAAAATCTTAAGGGAGACAGAAACTCAGGGGCCCAGCTCCCTCCCCCCAGCAGATATTTTGTGCCCATTGAGAAAGATTGGGCCAGTCTACCTACAAAACGAAAGACCTCCACCTCCAGCTCCAGGATGATGGGATTAAGACGTGACTCCTCAGGACATAATGGGAGTAACCCTCTACCATCTAAGCAGCAGAGCTCGCTGCATTGCACAATCTCCTAAGGACACTGCATCACCCTCCAAACTTCAGCCAAACTTAGCTCAGACAAACATGACCCTTACATGACCCCATAGGAATCTGACAACAGCTAATAGAATACATGTTCTTGCACAGGAACAGGACGTTCAAGAGAAGGTATAAAAGCCACCCACTCTCAACTCCATGTGGTCACATGCACCAGGACCTATGTGGTTTTATTTCATCATTAAACCATCTTTCCAATCAGCCTCCATGTTTTCAGTGTCTTTCTCCCGGCTAGGAACAGAACCAGACGGATATTTCTATTGAAGGAAGGGAGGGAGGGATAGCAATAGCACTTAGATTTATATACCGCTTCACAGGTTTTTCCAGCCCTCTCTAAGCATATCACCCCCAAACAATCTGGGTCCTCATTTTACCCACCTCAGAAGGATGGAAGGCTGAGTCAACCTTGAGCCTGGTGAGATTCGAACTGCCAAATTGCAGTCAGCCGACAGTCAGCAGAAGTAGCCTGCAGTCCTACCCTCTAATCACTGCACCACTGCGGCTCATAAGAATAATCCATCTAGAAAAATAATCAATCAAAATAGAGTTGGAAGGGACCTTGGAGGTCTTCTAGTCAGAGGTGGGATTCAAATTTTTTAACAGCCGGTTCTGTGGGTGTGGCTAGGTGGGTGTGGCCATGTGACTGGGTGGGTGTGGCTTCTTCTTTTTTTGCAGCACCCCTCCATTTCAGGGTTGCCATCTGGCCGTTTTTCTGGCCAAATTCGAGAAATCTGGCCGTATTTCTATCTGCTTGGCCGTGAAAAAAATGATGTCTCCGGTCAAATTTATTTGGCCGGAAATTTGGCCGTACGAAAGTTGCTTGGCCGTGAAATCGGCCAGATCTCTCCTTCCCTCACATGGCCACCATGAGCAAAAGGAGGACAAGCGCCCTCTGGTGCTCTCCTCCTCGCGCGCACCACCATGAGCAAAAGGAGGACAAGCGCGTCCTCTCAGTTCTCCGACACGCCCGCTTCCTCTCAACTCCCGTCACACACCCCTTCGGGACCTTGGCGCCCGGCCACGCCCCCTTCCCGCCTGTGACCCGAGCAGGGGCAGCTCCTCCTCCATCAACACCACACCCATTCCTTCCTATTACGGCTCGTTCCAACGCCACGCCCCTCGGCTTCCCCACCCATCCCGAGCTCTCCTTCCCTCGCGCATGCGTGTGACCATGAGCAAAAGGAGGACAAGCGCGTCCTCTGGCGCTCTCCTTCCCTCGCGCATGCGCAAAAAATAATTTGGCCAAATTTGGCCGTATTTTGACTTGAGTTTGGCCGCAGAGCCAAACTGCGATCTGGAAACCCTGCTCCATTTTTCTTTTGCCTCCTGGGCCTCAGGTACCCCTCCTGGGGGTGTGTTTTTGCTCCCAGAAGGCTTTCCTGGAGCCCAGGAAGGCAAAACATGGAGCGCAAGGGGGGGCGCAGCACACACACACACACCCTTGCGCACCTCTTTTTTGCCTCCTGGGCCTCAGGAAGCCTCCTGGGCAAAGCAGTAAGACAGCGAGGGGGATCCCGGCACGGCTGATCCTCGGAACAGCTGATCTTCGGGAGGGGGGGGAAAAAGAAATAATTTAAGGAGTGACTGGGCAGGAAAGAACACAGTCAGCGATGTCACGTATGCGCGATAAGGACTGACTGGGCAGGGAGGGAAGGGCCGAAGGAGAGGGGAGGGGCCAGCCAGGGGCACGATTTGCCGGTTCTCCGAACTGCGCAGAATCGTAACAACCGGTTCTATAGAACCAGTCCGAACCGGTAGAATCCTACCCCTGCTTCTAGTCCAACTTCCTTTGCTGGCAAGCATGAGATGACTCTCTAACATTCCAGAAAAAAAAGGTCCACCCATCCCTTCTTCAACCCCTCTGGTGATGGAGCATCCACAACTTCTGGTGGCAAGCTGTTCCACAGATTAATTGTCCTCCCTCTTAGGGAGGACCCTTTCTCCTTAAATTCCAGGTTGCTTCTCTCCTAAATTAGTTTCCATCCATTGTTCCCTGTCCTGCCTTCGGGTGTTTTGGAAAAATAAGTTGGATTTCCCCTTCTTCTTTGTGGCAGCCCCTGTAAAATGGTATCTGAACTTCCAGTTGCATCGAGCGGGCTAATTGTCCTGGGTGCAAAACCTTCCCTGGTGGGGGACTGTCTCAAGGGCTCCAACCTCAGAAGGAAAACTTTTCCCCTTCCAGGAAGAGATTGGGCAGGGTGCTTAGTGCAGCTTTACCGGTGCTTTCATCCCACCGCACCGCACCGCACCTCGCACATTAAAAACACATTTAAACTCTCCGGAAAAAGACCGAGGTTAATGCCAAAGAAGGCCATTTTTAAAAGCGAAGGTGCTCTTAGGCTTTTCCGTGTCGGCCACCCACAGAAAATTCCAGAGCAGTAGCATTAAGGGTTAGGCCTCCTCTGGGATGAGAAATTGAGGGGAGTGGGCTTCCTTTGGTAATTGCTTGTCAAGGATCAGGGCGAGGCTCAGAAAAAAGCCGCTTTTAGCCATCCCTCTTTCCTGGCCCTCAAGAGTCCTTCAGGGCAGAGGCAAAAAAACAACAACAACAACAAGCCAACAACAGATTCCTTTGTGATTGCTTCCATTTCCCAAACCCTTCCTCTCCCTCCCTCCCCCACAAACCCCGAAAGAATGGCCCCAGCTATTAGCCATAATGGTAATGGGCCATTAAAGAACTGCCTCTCTCGAACATTAATGTCTGCTGAAGAGCCATCTAGGCCTCCCCCTGCAAGCAATCAGGGTCAAAGGATCGCTTGGAGCCAAAGGAAGGCGCTTGCCCTGATCCAGGGCAGGAGAAAGGAAGCAAAGTCACTTGGTACGCGGATGGGGGAGCACTAGGATAGCTTTGGGGGAGGTTGGGGGAGGAGAAGGAAGGAAGGAAGGAAGGAAGGAAGGAAGGAAGGAAGGAAGGAAGGAAGGAAGGAAGGAAGGAAGGAAGGAAGGAAGGAAGGAAGGAAGGAAGGAAGGAAGGAGACAGAGAGAGAGAGAGAGAGAGGAAGAGGAAGGAAGAAAGGAGAGAGAGAGAGAGGAAGAGGAAGGAAGAAAGAGAGAAAGAAAGAAAGAAAGAAAGAAAAAGAAAGAAAGAAAGAAAGAAAGAAAGAAAGAAAGAAAGAAAGAAAGAAAGGGAGGAAGGAAAAGAAGGAGAGGAAGGGGAGAAAGAAAGGAAGAAAGAAAGAGAGGGGAGAGAGAAACAAAGAGAGAGAGAGAGAAGGAAGGGAAGAAAGGAAGGAAGGAAGAGAGAAACAAAGAAAGAGAGAGGAAGGAAGGAAAGAAAGGAAGGAAGGAAGAGAGAGAAAGAAAGAAAAGGAAGGAAGGAAGGAAGGAAGGAAGGAAGGAAGGAAGGAAGAGAAAAGAGAAAGGAAGGAAGGAAGAGAGAGAGAGAGAAGAAAGAGAGAAAGACAAGGAGAAGGATGGAATGGAGAAGAAGGGGGGAAGAGGACGACAAAAAGGAGGAGGAGGAGGAGGAGGAGGAGGAGGAGGAGGAAGGAGGAGGAGGAGGAGGAGGAGGAGGAGGAGGAGGAGGAGGAGGAGGAAAGGATGCTAAAGGATGTCGCCTCCTGATGGGATTGGACTCTGGTCAATCTCTTATAAGATCCAAACAGTGTGAAGGATTGATGGGGATTGTATTCTAAAACATCTGGAAGGCTGCTGTTTATTGTTTGTCTTGCAATGAGCAACATCTCAATTGAAGAACTACTAACTCTGAGAAACAATCAAGCTGTAAACAACAGTCTAGTCAAGGAACTAGCAAGAACACTCCCACTAGCACTGATGACATTACCTAGTTGGGTCATGAAACATCGACAAGAAAAGAACCAGCGCAGAGCCCAAGGACCCCATAGTAATCCTCTTCCTCCTCCCTTTCCTCCTCCTTCTCCCCACAAACCCCACTCCCTTCTAGCACTGATGATATTCCCTAGTTGGGTAATGAAATGTCTTCAAGAAAACCACCAAGCTTAGAGATTACCAAGAACCGCACACGATGTTTTCCTTCCCCCGCACTGTGCTAATAAACTGCAGGAAAACCCCACAACATGCAATCCAGGTCGGGCAATCACATTCTTATACCGTCTCACCAAAGTTCTTGTCAAGGCGGATTTTTTTTTTCTTTTCATTTCACCCTCTCATTTCAGGTCCAGCTTTTTCAATATTCCAGCTGTGAGCTCTATTTTATTTATTTATTTATTTTTATTTATTTGATTTGCCAATTGTTTACAAGATAATAAGTATAAATGTATACATAGTTGTGAATACATGAAATGGGTACATATAAGAAAAATAAAAGAAGAATAAGAGAAACAATAGGACAGGGATGGTAGGCACGTTGGTGCGCTTATGCACGCCCCTACAGACCTCTTAGGAAAGGGGTGAGGTCAATAGTAGACAGTCTAAGGTTAAAGTTTTTGGGGTTTGGGGAAGAAACCACAGAGTCGGGTAGAGTATTCCAGACATTGACCACTCTATTGCTGAAGTCGTATTTCCTGCAATCAAGTTTGGTGCGGTTAACTTTGAGTTTGTATCTATTGTGTGCTCTTGTGTTGTTATGGTTGAAGCTGAAGTATTCATTGACAGGTAGGACATTGCAATGTATGATTTTATATACCATGCTTAAATCAGACCGAAGACGGCGTAATTCAAGGTTTTCTAGTTCTAGAATTTCAAGTCTGGTGGCATAAGGTCTTCTACAACGAGTAGAGGAGTGGAGAACTCTTCTTGTGAAATATTTCTGGACTTTCTCAATTGTGCTAATATCAGATACGTAATGTGGTAATGTGGGTTCCAGACTGATGAACTGTATTCGAGTATTGGTCTAGCAAATGTTTTGTATGCTCTGGTTAGTAGTGTGATATTACCAGAGAAAAAGCTACGTAGGACTCTATGTTAGGAAGGGTGAGGAAAGA